>NW_010224230.1:0-2774 GCF_000690775.1 Eurypyga helias
GGGACCGGAGGGGGTGCTGCGCTGTGGAGGTGCCAACAGACCCATCGGCACCGCCTGCTCCTGGGCTTGTGGGATGCTGAGGGTCACCCTCGTCCTCCGTGGGGCAGGACCCCCCCCCAGCAGGTCACCCCTCAAAGCAGAGAGGCGGGGGGCGGCTTGTTCTTTTGTGCAAGCAGGTCACCCCTCAAAGCAGAGAGGCGGGAGCCTTGTTTTTCCTGGAGACCCAGCAGATGGGGGGCTGTGGGGACCCGTCTTTGGGGTCCCCCTGTCCCCTCTTCACTCGGGATGGATCCGTTGATTGCCGTGTCCGGGACAGAGTGGGCTGTGCCAGGGGGTGGGTTTTCTGCAATTTTGAGTGGTTTTGGCTCAGGAGGGACAAGGGAGAGAGGACATGGAGGAAGGACCAGCAGCTCCCCAGCTCTGGAGATGGGTTTTCAGCCTGCGTAGTGCTCTGCCAGCGTGAAACCCCTGCGGTGGTGAAGCATCCGGATATTCCATCGAGAGCCTCATAAAACCACCCAGGAGGGAATTAATCGCTTTTTACTCATCCCGTGGTTCGGGGGGTAAACAGCTCCTGGGCCGCTGGCCGAGGAGGCAGCACCGATGGGCTGCGGGATCCGACCACCACGGAACGAGGGTCTTGGCTTCATCCCAAGGGCCGGTGGGATGGATTTGGGCAGGAACTGGGAGCACGGGGACGGCTTTAACGTGCCGCGTCTGCCTCGGGTCCTGCACTTGGCATCCTGGAGCGATGCACCAGCCTGGAGGCGTTCCCATTCCCAGGATGGTTGTCCCCAAGTGGGGACAAGGAGTACATCCCACACGTGCGTGGCCTCCAGGACACAGGGTATAAACACTTTTCCGTGGTGAAAACAGCCCCCCAGGCCCGGAGCAAGGCGGCAAGTCTCTGCTGTGCACAGCCCTGACCCACTCCGTCTGCTGATCGCTCCTGGCAGGAGGGAAATCCGGGTCAGTGGGTGCGAAACAGCTTTTAGTGAGGCTGAGGAGCAATTTGGAAAAGGGCTCGTCCTTCGCTTGGCTCCCAGCGTGGCCGGAGACCCCACGCTGCCCCTTTTCCAAGGGGTTATCTTCAAGGGACTCATCGCCCTGGCAGGTTCCAGCAAACACGTCTTCTCGGCTCAGCCCCGGCGTTTATTTACGCTTTTCAGCTGGAATGTTAAAAATAAACCCAGCGGATACATAAACCAAATGGAAAATCTTTAAAGGGCTTTGCTGTTCATCTGCCTGCGTTCGGTTATTGCTGCTCCGCCCGGCCGCTGCCACGGATACAGTCTCCAAAATCGGGGAAACTGAGGCAGGAGGGCCCCATCGGAGGGGAGAGCGTCACCCCATGTCAGCGCATGGAGCCCGAGGATGCCGTGTCTCCTGCAGGTTCCCAATCCCATCCCTGGGGACGGTCAGTGTCCGGCCAGGAGCGAGGGTGCCTGGGAATTCTCTCTGCACCGGGATTTTTATCCCGGTGCCACTTTATCTTGGCTTCAGCCCCGCCGTCCCCTGGGAATCGCTCCTCCTAGGAAGTTCGCCACGGCATTGCCTTACATCATATTTTCTCCTCCACACCCTGGATAACAGGGGACGCTGCCTCCCCCCTCCCCAAAACAGCCCCCGCACGGGAGGTAAATCAGGAGAGAGACCGCCGAGGAGGAAAATTCATGTTGCTCATCTGCCCGGTGAGTCGGGATCCATCCGTGGGGATTTACAGCTGGAGCTGCTAACGGCAGCGTTTTGATTTACTCAGCGGCTGCAAACTCAACAAAACGTATTTCACCGTGGGAAGACCCTCTTCCCCTCTGGAATTTATTGGTTTTAATTAAAATGGCCATAAAAATAAGGTGCAGGAGCCGTGGATCTGCTCTGGCAGTCAAAACCCATGGGAATCCCTGGAGGTTAAGGGAGGAGGAAATGGTGGGAGATGGTTTCTCCCCGAAGAGTTTCAGGAACGCGGGAGGACGCTGATCCTCCGTACAGCTCACCCCCGTCTTGCCGTGGTCCTGAGAGCTTTGCTCGGAGCTCCGGCAATGCCGGGTCGGCTGCGCCGTCTGCCGACGGCCGCGGGGCCGGGGTGTGAGCCGGGCAGCTCTGCCAGGTGTAAAACTACAACCAAAATGCATTAAAATACCAGTATATTCCATGTTTGGATATTGGCAGCCAGCTGAGTCCTGCCTGCGACAATTCAGGGCTGTGACACCTAGAGGTGAAGTTACAATTTTTGTTCCCCCATCCCCGGTGCTTGACTTCCCTTTTTACTGGATTTTTGCCCCAAATTTGAAGAGACAGTGCTGGGGCAGCCAGGTGTGATGGCCTCCAGTTGGGCTGGGGCTTGCTTTTGGCAAGGCGAGCTTCCCGACGGGCTGGACGCACGGATTCCCCTGGCACCGCGGGTGTGTGCCGCTGTCTCCCCTCCGGACACCACCCAGGCAGGATTTTCATTCGTGCGGGGTGTTGCACAACGCAAATACCGCTCAGACCTGGAGCTCAGCATCGGCGATCGACCCCGGGGGGACGGGCACCGACTGAAATGTCACCGTGGGAGCTGCGTCCTGCTCCCATCGTGACCCGTGACCATCCCTAACTCCCTGGCATGAGCCGGTGCCGGATGGTACCGACGGGCGGGGACGCTCCATGTGTGTTGGCACCTTTTTTTCTCCATCCCTTTGTTTGCTTTTCCACTTGACCTCAACGAAAGCGTTTTGTGGGGCTCTGTTGACCTTCCTTCTAGCGGAAGGTGTCCCCATGGCAGGGGGTGGCACTGG
>NW_010224231.1:0-14238 GCF_000690775.1 Eurypyga helias
AGCCTGCACTTGTGCTTGGGATTGCACTAATACGGGAAGTGTTTCATTGTAGGAGCATCTACTAGTTCTGAAGTTGACTGTCAGCATTTTCATTAAACCAGCCTATCTTCAGATTATAATTCAGCTATTAAAAAAAAAAAAATCTCCTTAACTGCCTCTAAGTAGTACTGCACTCTTACATTTTTCGCATTAATATACTCTTCAAATTCCAAAATACACTCTTTAGCTCTAAGTTAATAGTTCTTAACTATCTTGTAACTCTAATTCTTTACAACACACTAAATATTTAACAAAAATACACCTTTTAGATGTTAGAAGGCCTTGACAGTATCTTCTTTAACTATCAATGCAACTTCAGGTTGAGATTCTAAAGGTTTCTATTTCTGTCTGACATCTCATTATTTTACTAAATAACACTTTATTTCAAAATATTCTCCAAAGACAGACTCAGTATCATTTTTATTAAGCTACTTGAATTCTCATTCAAATAATTTGGTTAAAACGAAAGGACATTTAATATATTCTACAGAAGATGATTACTTGGACTTGCTATTTTGAAGTCCTTTTTACTAAACATCTGATTTAGAAATAAATAATACTGTCTAGCAGTCATTCCTAAAGAAATGTTTTGTACTTTGTCATTTTCATTTAAAAACACCAGACAAGTTAAACAGCTTCTAATTTCTCCGTCTCTAAAACACAAGAGGAAAAAACCCATCATTCTGGGGTATGTTCACTCAAACTAAGAACTACAAAAGCTCAATTACTGTACATCCTATCCACAGTCATTCGAGACACAGATGATCTTCACTGAAACCTTACAAACAGTTCAATCATGCAATGCAAGGAAGTAAAAAAAAAACCACCCCAAAAAAAATACCACTTTATGTCGAATGCAAACACATCTTTTGAATAATTTATGAGACTCTTGCTGATACAGTTCAAGTTTTTCTTTCGCTCTCAAATTATCTGAGCATTCTTCATTCTGTAGCCATTTTTTCATGAAATAATATTCACCTCCATTTCATTTACTGGCTCATTTCCAGCTACAATGTTGACAATGATCTTATACATTTCTTTAATAGTTTACTTCTTGCTGGTGTTGTTTCGCTCTGGTCCCTTTACTTTTCTTACTTTACTCTTTCATTCATCCCTAGGAAAGCTCAAATAAGACACTACTGTGCAGAAAGCAGATGGAAAGCAGCATTGTTACACCTTTTTCTACCAAAAAACTGTTGGGCTATTTCTTCAAAACAATTTCTCCAGCAAGTATGGAAGAACATTTACATTAAACAAAGAATTTCAAGACAAGAAAAAAAAGAAAAGCTAGTTCTGCATTTAACTTTTTATATCATCTAATCAACCATCAGAAGATGTTCTGTTTGATTCTATAATGATACTAACAGTGCCTGCACATAAGCATATTTGAAGGTCTTACTAGAACCATTAGAAAGGAGAAGAACTCAAAGAATTAAAAGAAAGAATTGAAAGAGCATGATTCACACCATCTGTACTATTCATGACCTATATACACTTCACAAAGAAAAGTCCCTATGGGATTTAATTACCTAACAACATAAACCAATTTGATTGACATATTTATCATTAATTGATGTATACTACAGCAGTAAAAGAACTTAAATAGTGTACTCAACATATAAGACTTTCAAAGAAGCAAAATCAAATAAGAAACACATACCAGTCATGTTACAAATTCACAAAAAGTATTTCCCAAGTGGAAGACTATGATGAGAACTTACAGACCTTGAATGGTTTTTGACAAATACATAGAACCATGGGAAATATGGTCTGTATTACTTCAAAAACACATTATTAACAAAATATATAGAAAGCAAAAAAGGAAAAAAAAAAAACCACCGCAAAAGCACAAGACCAAAGGAAAAAAAATAACAGATTCAATGCAGAAGATTAAGGAGATAATTTTCATTTTACTACTCATATTTACACTGTTATTCTTCGCCTATACTTAACATACCCTGATTATTTTTTAAAGCTAGTTCTGAAGTCAAAATAGCAAGTGTTGTGGAATTAATAACCAACGCTGTGATAGCAGTTTCATTAATAATTTTATTTTGAAAACAAAATTCTTTAGATATCAATCTTACCTCTGTTACTTTGGGTTGAAGTCTTAAAACTTCAGGACTCATGCGTGGGATATCTATATGGATCTAATTAGACAGAAAGAATACTGTAAAAGGAATCAACAGCACACTTTTTAAACAACACAATAGTTAAAAAAATCCTATTGTATTACAGTCTAAGTTATTCCAAAAATAGTGATACAATGGGATTATAACATCAATTTACTGTATTTCAAAACATGCAGACAAATTTTTAAGTCATTGTTAATCTATGAACGAGGCAAAACAAAAAAACAAACCACTTTGTTTTCACATTTTAGAATCCTTATATTCTGAGTGTTTGCAAATTACAGTCATATTGGCAATACTCATTACCTCATGATAATTATGAATAAACAAACACTTCTACTTCAGTAAAGTCATGTTCAATTGATATGATTGCAGCTTTCCAGTATCTGAAGGGGGCGTACAAGGGTGCTGGGAGAGGACTTTTTACAAGAGCCTGTAGTGATAGGACAAGGGGGAATGGGTACAAATTGAAAACAGGGAGGTTTAGATTAGATGTCAGGAAGAAATTCTTCACAGAGAGGGTGGTGAGGCACTGGAACAGGTTGCCCAGAGATGTTGTGGATGCCCCATCCCTGGATGTCTTCAAGGCCAGACTGGATGTGGCTTTGAGCAACCTGGTCTAGTGCAAGGTATCCCTGCCCATGGCAGGGGGGTTGGAACTAGATGATCTTTAAGGTCCCTTCCAACCCTAACCATTCTATGATTCTATGATCATATATATTCTTCTTGCTACTAAACATCAGGCTTGAAGTTGAAAGTTGTCAGCTTCTTCTGTCCCAAAGGCTGCTAAAGTAGGATTGCTTAGTCTATACTTAGTGATACAAAGTATTCATTTTAATACAAAACCTGAAAAGTTATCTGCTTATCTGGGTGAGCAAGAAGTTCGACACACCTATCTTCACTGCACAACATACAGAGTTTCAACTTCTTTAGTAGAAGGCAACTAGCATGGAGCCAGTAAGAAACTGTCACTATTATACTATCCTCAGTGATTTGAAGTAGGGTCTGAGCAGGAGTTGAAAGACTTTAAAATCCTACTACTCTTAAACAGAAAACCATGGCATGACTAAAGCTGATATTAAAAAAAAAATCCACTATTTCAAATTTCAGACCAATATATTTCATATTTTTGCTTCTGAAATTTGGGAATGTAAGTGATTAGAGAGCTGCCTATCAATGAAGATGAAAGAAATAGATACAAACAGTAGCAAACTTCAAAAATAATCTCAAAGTTCTTTAGCTGATGTCCTGTAGGTAGAAGTCATTTCAATAGGTCTCCTACCTGTCTATAGGTATCTTGGTGGTTTTCGTCATTTCTGGAATCATAGTATTGTTCAACAAATGCAAAATACTCTTTGCGTTTTCTTTTTAAAGTGCTTTCTCTTCGGTCCACATTTGCAGGAAGATAGCCCTTAAAAAAAAATAAAGGCTAAATGAAAAGGGTTGTATTCTTTGCCTTACAAAAAGCATCACTGGCGCTTGATTACATGTGACAGGAAAGCTAATAAACTGATGTAGTGCCATGTTCTCCTACGTGGATCTGAATAATCATTTAGTAAATCAGTTTTCTAATCATTCCAACTGATACAAAAGTTCAGATACAAAAACAATTTAGTAAAATGAGTTGGGTTTTTTTTAAGAACGTTTCACGTTTTTCCACCTTTAAAATGCAATTTCGCATCTAGAACTCCTATGTTTGCCTTCAGAACAGAAAAGCTCAAATAAAAAAGTTCAGATAAATGTAATACTGTAAAACTTAATTTCTGCATTCCGATATGGCCCTTAATGGAGCCATTTTATTAATTTTTTTAAACAACACATTTTATCGTAGTTGCCTTCAAGTAGGAACAATATACATTAGCAAATAGGTTTAAATTACGGTTAAACTTGTAATACAGGGGAGTATTAATTCAAAAGCTTTTAAAACATTCTAGCTACATTATTTCACTGTTTCAGATGATAAAAAAAAAATAATTTCAAGCTTTCCTGTCATCTCAATAGGTTATTACAAGTGTCATCGCAGAAAAAGACTCAACAGCACTAGTGCCTGGGCTCTTAAAACATTAAGAACACTAGCTATACATTTCCTTAGCTGTTTCCCAAAAAACAATTAATAAATATTATCTTGTTTTCACACTAAGGAAGTCATGCATCAGATATGCAAGATTATACATTGTTGCGTTAAGTACAAAATACATCTGAATGGTTCTTCACTGAACTCATTCATATATATCTGAAAATCCCCATCTCCCCTTCCCCCTCCATTCTCATTTTCTTCTATTGTCCAGTTTGATCCCCATTTCTAGCATCTCAGACTACTTTCCATTTAAAAAACAAGATCAGGTTACTATTTCAGCATTTTACAACAGGAAATACCATTACGCTGTTAAATGTTCAGTTTATAAGTGCGCGGCTTTGGCTGAGATAAGAGTTAATTTTCTTCATAGTAACTAGTATAAGGCTATGTTTTATATTTGTGCTGAGAAGAACGTCAATAACACTCATGTTTTAGTTGTTGCTAAGCAGTCTTTACATTAAGCCAAGGATTTCTTCACTTTCTCATACTGCCCCTGTCACACAGACAGCTGAACCAAACTGACCAAAGGGACATTCCGTACCATAACGCTGTAAAAAAAGCTAGTTCATATTTTACATACATGGCAGTCCCACAAAAAAACACTTTGTATAAGAATCATTCTAAAGATAGATGGCTTTGAAAGAGATCTGGACATCTAAAATAATATAAGAAAAATCTAATAATCATGTTATTCACTAATCAAGACAAATTAAAATATTTCTTGCCAATAGTACTAAAGCTTTCATTCCAAAGTAACACCTATTACTATATTAATGGTAATTAGTAAAAGAGAAATAAAATTTATGTAGGATTTAAGTTTCCTTTAAAAAAAATTCATCTTAACATCAAAAAAAAATCCTACACTAGAAGTGCAGCATATACTTGCACTTATAAAATAAGCCACAGCCACCACAAGTAATTAATAAAATGCTGAGCATTTAAATACAAAAACAACTTTCTTATTCAGACCTAAACTCTATGAGCAGAAATGGAAGGGGTGAACTTAACATGCTAAATTGGGCTTGTTCAGCGTGGAGAAGAGGAGGCTCCGGGGAGACCTCATTGCAGCCTTCCAGTACCTGAAGGGGCTACAAGGAAGCTGGGAGAGGACTTTTTACAAGGGCCTGGAGTGACAGGACAAGGGGTAACGGGTACAAATTGAAAACAGGGAGGTTTAGATTAGACATCAGGAAGAAGTTCTAACGGAGAGGGTGGTGAGGCACTGGAACAGGTTGCCCAGAGAAGCTGTGGATGCCCCATCCCTGGAAGTGTTCAAGGCCAGGCTGGATGAGGCTTTGAGCAACCTGGTCTAGTGGAAGGTGTCCCTGCCCATGGCAGGGGGGTTGGAACTAGATGATCTTTAAGGTCCCTTCCAACCCAAACCATTCTATGATTCTATGATTAAATTGCTAATTATATAATAAATAAACACTCTAAAAGCAAGTATATAGTTTCTATTACTCTTCTGCGAGAATCCAACATCACATCCCATTTCTATAACCTCTATTTCACTCAGCACTTAGGGAAAAATAACAGATACACACCATACTAAAACATGAATAGATTTTTTTAAATATCTTTATATTAAAACCATTTAACATGCATGGAAATAACATTTTCACTTCCTAGTTTAAGATGACAGCAGATTAAGTATATACCATATTACATTCTAGATTTCTTTAAAGGTACAAGCTTTGGCAAAACCAGCTTAACTTCTGCCTCAAGAATCAGTCTGACATTTAATATCCTGTCCCAGTGTTTGTATTAAGTTAAATATTGAATTCTGCCTCCCATTTATTCTCAACAGTTGTTTTCTTTTGCCTGTAGGATATATTAGTTCCATTAGAAAAGAATTCATTTGTGAGATCAAATGTGATTGTTTGAAGGATACCAGTATTTTCTCAGCAAGCCTTTTTGCCATTATTCAATTTCGAAGACTGAAGTAATGCTTCAATTGGACATGTCTGGTTTCCTTTTCACTTTACAAACTAGGTTTTATTTTTAAAAGTTGGAAAGACTTGAACATATCATCAGGGAATAAACTGGTAGAGAGTTTAATCCATTTATTAATTGATTTCCTCCAATGGCTTCAACAACCATATCTTTAATTTTGTTATTCAAAAGAGAAGTGAGCCTGTATAGTTCTGCTTGCTGTTCAGGTACAGTATAGCTAACGTTTTAAACTATATTTCCAAAATAAGTCATGTAATTTTTTCTATATATTGATACCAGTAGACATGCATATTATCAACAGCTTCTGAGCATTATATCGATTTTCATATGCTTTCCCTTTGAAAAACTGTATTCATCAAACACATGTATACATTATTAACCTTTTGACTACATAATAAATATTTTGACTGTTTAATTTTTTAAATCATAGTTTAAAAACTCCAAATTCAATGATTCTTTTACAAACATAATGATCACCTTCTGCTTCAGATACTACCTAATTGTACTCAGTAAACAAGTAAACAAGTAATAGTTTGGGCTTTTTAAGTCAGACTTCTGAACAATTCCAAACCAAACACATCCAACCTTAATTTAGCTCTAAACTACACTTTAGTTTCTTTGCCTTTCTGGTCTTTTATGGTTTTGTAACTGATCTTTAACCAAAAAAGTTTTGCTTTTGTAGACTTATTTCCCAATTGCTTCCAGTGCACCCTATAGCAGCAAACATTCTCCCACTACCCACTCTTACCTGGGACATACACTACCAGCAGGTAGCATGTTTAAAAAACTAACATGACTTATAAAAGCCATGGTGCCTTTTTCTAACGTTAATTAATTTTTGACCACAAATACTCAAAGCATTTTTTCTTCCCCACTTTGCCAAGAAGATTAAACAATCTCCTGCCTTACAGCACAGAAAAGTAACAATGACTGAGCCACCTTTGGGTTTCTAAAATGTATTAATTGAGGACCACTTAGTCGATAAGAAATCATAGCAAGAATTACATAGAACTTTCAAAATATTGCTATGTGGTGACAGAAAGGGAGGAAATAAAAACCCAAACACAGATATACCCACACTTCTTGTCTTACTCCAAGAAAATCTTAAACAAAACAAAACTTAAACAAAAAAATCCATTTAATTCTTGAAGTAAAAACAAGACAACCTGAGGACAGTTTCTTTACAGAGCTATGGCAAGACAGCCAAAGGTAAGAACTGAACTGGAATAGATCCTGAACCGGCCTGGTTAGAACGACAGAACAAGGAACGCTACACTTAAGAATTTCTCTAAACTACTCATGTCAGGAATTTCAAACTAAAATTAACTTATGGAATGAATCTGCTCTTACTTAAAAGTAATAAAAGTAATGGCAGTTAACTTTTGCATAATTCCAAACCTCTAAACCTCAGTGTCAGTCCCCTGATTCAGAAATTAGCCTATCATTATGCCTTAGCTTACTGTGTTTCTAAGTCAATTCCCAGTTGGCCATACATATTTTTTTTTTTTTTTACTCAGTGTTTTTAAAACAGGCATCCTAAACTTCAAGAAAGAAAAGGAAATGCTCTTTTTATGACCAAAATCTCAGACAAAAACTTTGGAAACAGAAATAAAATAAATTGTACACTGCATGTTTAATTTCAATTAAGGCAGGATATTTGAATATCCACCATTAAGAAGCTGCATCTTCATTTAGCTTTAGAAGGAACTAAGCTGCAAATTTAGTAGAACTCATCATCAAGAGAGACTCTCAGTCACTGGAAATCAGTATCAATATGAAGTAAATACTTTGCATTCCCCGCTGAATTATTCTATAAAGAGCAGAGCTATTTAAGTCTACTCTCTGAAAAATTCAATAGTGTTAAACTGCTATGTGTATAACTCAGAATTTTAAACAGCTCTTAAAACACATGAAGATTTGCTGATAAAGTGTCTTTCACAGCCTCTGGAGAGCAGACAGCATGAGATTTTTTGCTTCTTTTTAATACAAACATCTTCACAAGTTCTTCTCCCAACCACAGGCTGACAAACACCAGCTAAAACGCACAACTATTCTAAAGTATTATAGCTGAAAAGTGTGACATGAAAAATACTCCCACAAGGAATACTTCGTATTTTTGCAGAAGAACGTTTTTATATACAATGCAAACACTGAGATTAAGAAATCCAGTTCTGTAACACCAAACCCAGTGGGTAACAGGTTACCGCAAGCTTCTCTGATGCCTGACTGAAACACCTCCATGTCCAGGGCATTTCAATCAACCTACCCCCAAGCTACTGTCGTTGCAAAATCCTCTGACCACTGGGCAAAGTTCAGAGAGCTCAAACAACCAAAAATTCACATTACAAAAAAGCAATTAGGTTTTTAATTAGCTTGTCTCCCTCAATTGACTCACAGGCCTGACACCAGGAGAGCCAATGCCACAAGGTAACTGACCAGAGTGGTTCAGATTTGTTCATCTTAAACACTATATAGAAAAATCGTCCAAAAAACCCATGAGGTCCCTGTCCCAGCTTTTCCTCAGTACACTGTTAATCCTTTTCTGTAGTTACTTTAATATGGAGTCAGAATGAAACCTTTCATAGGACACCGATAGGCTTCGTTTCCTCTACTGTGTGCCTATTTTAGAGAAAACTGTAAGAATGTACTTTTCTTTGCACTCTCCACCATCCCATCAAAATAGGTTGAAAGAGGCTGCTGTTATCACATAAGCCTTTCTTTCATAGAAAGCCAGGCTGAAAAATAAAGATATACGGCTGACAAGATTTATTACTATTTCCCATTCCCCTCCATTCAGTTTGACAAATTGATCTTGAAATTGAGCAAAAGATCAGAACTTTCATTACAATTCAGCAACAAGACACAATGTTCTCAAGTATCACTGATGGATTACAACTCAAGCAAAATTATTTGCAATGGTTGAAAAAACTATTAATACTAAATGCAAAGTAAAGAAGAAAAAAGTAAAAACAAAACAACTTACTGAAAGAAGCTTCCATGCAATTGGACGAACCCGTTTGGGAATGCCAGACCAACTCAATTTCCGTAATTCTTCTATTGAAAGAGAAGTTTTTCATGAGAACTAAGGAAACAATTGTCAATTAACATATAAAGATATATTCAACTTAGCACAAAGTTATTTACAACAATGAAAAAGTCTTCTTATGAAGACTAATGAAATTAGAATTATATGGCAATTCTAAGAATAGAATACTGGTTAATTACTATCCAAAGGGATACCTATCATAATAGTTACTGACTGTGAGAAGGTAACTTTCTGGAGTAATTCTAAGCATTATTTTTTAGTATACATGCCTTATATACATATGTATATAATGTCTAAGGCTGAGAGAATTGAGCTTGTTCAGCCTGGAGAAGGCAAGGCTCTGGGGAGACCTTATTGCAGCCTTCCAGTACTTGAAGGGGACTACAAGGAAGCTGGGAGGGGACTTTTTACAAGGGCCTGTAGTGACAGGACAAGGGGGAACGGGTTTAAATTGAAAGTGGGGAGGGTTAGATTAGACATCAGGAAGAAGTTCTTCCCAGAGAGGGTGGTGAAGCACTGGAACAGGTTGCCCAGAGAAGCTGTGGATGCCCCATCCCTGGAAGTGTTCAAGGCCAGGCTGGATGAGGCTTTGGGCAACCTGGTCTAGTGGAAGGTGTCCCTGCCCATGGCAGGGGGGTTGGAACTGGATGATCTTCAAGGTCCCTTCCAACCCAAACCATTCTATGATCTATTAAGATGCAAGAGATACTCAGACTTCTTATATAATATACTTGCACCGCCCCTAATTAAAAATGAGATTAGCAGTTACAGCAACAGAATGATACTTTATGTCTAAATGCTGGAATATAATCCCATGCCATATCTTACTCTTCATGTTGTACTCCTTTTTGTATCCCCCAAGCTGCTTGGGGATATACCATATCAGATACCATACCCAGCTAAACCAACCTGTGGGACTTGAAACATTTTTCTGTGAAAACTTTTTCACATGTGAAAAAATTATAGATAAACCATGGAAAATGTAAAGACAAAAACATGCTTAACAGTTGTAGCTCTTTCTCTTCACACTCTGAGTAGAGAATATGGGTTAAAACTGGACAAGTTTAAATTATCAACCTGCTAAAGAACACAGAACAACAGTTCTACATTTTACTTTGTATGTATTTACTAATTCTATATATATTTGAATTAACTATGTATATTCCAGAGAATTTCATCTGTCATATGCATATGATAGGACAAATCATTATCTTATGAGGCAAGTAGACAACATACATAATATTGCAGTAGTTTTCTCATGCTAGAATATAAAAATCATGTGGTTTTAACCATCAGCTTGAAAGTTATTGAATAAAGCTATTATATTTATTACTCTCTCTGTATTGTGAAGATACAACAAGAAATTTTTTTGCCTCACTTGGCAACTTACTATAGAAATATATTATTCTTCCACAGCTTCTTGAGATACGTATAAAAGGTATACAGTATTAAAAAAAAAAAAATCAGGAAAAGAAGTTGTAATATATTAGAGTCTAATCAAAATATAAGTAGCAGCAGCATATGCTTTCAAAAAATGGTAAGACGACCATAGTACTGCACACTAAACATGCATGCATGGAGGAGGCACAGAACCATGCTTATACACTAATTCCAAGGACTTTGGAGGTATCCCGATAAACTCCTCTGATTTTTCATCTCAAGGAGTCAATAGGCACCGGAAGAATATAGGATGACCAAGAGATCAGTACCATTTGAAAAATACAGCACTACTAGAGTTCAGTGTAAACCCATGTCTCAAAGAAACAACGAAAGCAGAACTTGTGCAGAGTACAAACACTGATTAAGAGAGAGGGTGAAGTTTAAACTGAACTACTATCACAGGCTGGCACAACAAACATACTTCATCATGAACACGCTGTCACTGCAAACATGAGGGATTCATTGGCAAAGAGAAGTAATAAGGAACTGAAAATCTCTGATATTAAATAAGTGACTCTTGAATTTCATAGGTACTAAATAGCAAATGGCACCCAGGATTGTCCATTCACGATACAAGCCCAGGCTTCAGCACAGAGATGCATTAACTGCAAGGACAGAAAGACTGAGTGCTGACACACTAAGGACAGAAAACACACTGCACTTCTAAAGTCAAAGAGGTATGGGATGCCATGAACAATGGAAAAAAGGCACTAATGGATTCTGAAGAAAACCCAGGAATACCTATGACACACACAAACAGCTCTGTCAGAACACACAGCAAGGCTGGGGTACAGAACAGAGCCAGACAGGAACCGGCTTCACTAAGGAGAGTTTCAAAGAAGCGCAGGTGGACAACACTGAAGGGAAAACCAAAATTAGGACTTTTTTTTTTTAACACATCGGGGAAAGATGAAACACAGTCTTGTTTCAAAACAGAACAAAAGTCTGAGTGCATTACTATTAGGAATTGGCTTTTTGGCTCTCCGGGATTGGTTCTCTGTAGTGATACCTTGGAGGGACTAAGTTTTCACGATGGGGCAAGGGCAGATGGTAAACACCAGAATGAAGGATGAAGAAATTCCTGAACAGAGACATTATGTTATCGTAGTATTAAGTGATCATCTTCATAAGATCTCCATATTTATCCTTAAATTAACATTTATCCAAGAAGTTAAAACAAAATCTTTTTGCATTCCAGAGAACAGGAACAGCCAGCTTCCTAATTGATGTTCAAGATCAAGAACAACAGTGTTGCAATTCAAAGGCAAATTTGTAAATTCATAGGCTACAGTTTTAGGTCATACTAACTTTTGCAATTTTCCCAATGCAACCAGAAGATGAATCCATTCATCTGATTTACTTTCAATTCCAATTTTCTTGTCTACAAATGCACACAAGAAGCAACTGTAATATTACAAGTTCTCAATGACTATCAAAAGCAAGCACTACCAGCCAGTCTAATAGTATTTGTAGTGAATGACCAGAGGCACCCTAGATCAGATATTTTGATCATATACCCATCTTGTTACAGAGTGGTGGATCCACAACATCCCTGGAAGAGGCTCTAAGCCAGCGATAACAGGATTTTTGATCCACCCACATAAGTGTCCCCTTGCCAGCCAAGAAAGCTGTCTTCCCCCAAGTCCTCCTGGCACCTAAAATAGGTCTGACTTATATTGGATGTTCTTAACAGGTTTAGTTTATTGTCAGATTCCAGCTGCAATGATCAAGCACAAGCCACCTCACAGGCATCCCCGGAAAACACCCAGTTGTACACCTTACCCTTTTTTCCATTACTTGATCTTCTTTTTCCACCACCCCTCTACCTCTTTTTCTCTGTCTCAAATTAACAAACTACTCTACCTCTTCCAATAGTGGTCCCAGTTTTGCTACAACTATACACAAATTCAGTATTTCTGAAATGACTACCTTGGCACTGTTGGTCTTGCAACACCGTGCCTTCCAATGCAACCCCAGCACAACACCACGCCTTCCAAAGCAGCCCCAGTGCTCCCCTCCATGCAACAGCACTGCTTGGACATTTCTCACACAATTCCCCCTTCACTATTTGTGGAGTCCAGGCGTCCCATAGGGGTGCTATCTATAACAAACGGCGTGAGAAGCTGACAGCAGTTATGTTCAGCAATTTCTCACGTCGCCTCCAGTAGTGCTCTGCACCCAAGGGAGTTCGCTCAGCCTCTGAGCAGGGCAGTCAGCAGCCGTAACACATCTGCAACCGGTTTCAATTCCACCTATGATGTGATGGCAGGGAAATCCCCAAGCTACCAAGCACTAAATCATAACTAACAGTATCACTGGTTACATTCTTCTAAAAGCCAAAAAGGCAGGAATCTGTCATAACAAGTAAAGGCAAAGTACGCATATAATATGAGCGATGCTAGAAAAATGGTATTTTGTATAGTTTATTCTCTCTTCTTAGAGTTTATTTCTATCTGCTTTAACTAAACACATCTACAAATTACATACGTATTTCTCCTCCACCCCAGAACATGATTATAGCCTCTAATGTTGGATTAACAACAACGAAGGCCCCAAGTCTTCAAAAGTAAGTGCCCTCCAACTGTGCAGCACACCACTCCACTAGTCTTTGCGAAGTATTTATGAACCCGAATGCTTTACTGGGTCTGATCTAGTTGTGTCACTGGTATTCTGGCTGAAAGGAAACAGATCTTATGCGTCAGTTCATTACTTCCTTACACAATCATTTGCCAAAGCTTCAAGTTTTGGCTACTGTTGCACACAAGCACACCATTTACAAACTATGCAATAAGTATAGTATATGCAGAAAATAGAAAATAAATTACAACTCAAACTATTTTTATTACTTTCAAATAACACCAACTGCTCATTCTCAATGCTATACACCATTGAACTCTACCTAATCTTTCACCTTCCTGGTTTCTTTTTTCTCCTTCCTTAACCCAAACAGGAATTTCTACACAAACTCAGCTACCAACCTCTAAAAAAACCCACATGAAGAGAAAACAAACAAAAAAAAAGTAAATACTTAAGCATAAAACAAGAAAAGATGCAAATTACAATCAGAATGAGAAAGGTGGAACATATGATTAAATCACTGACAAGTCATCCAGGACAAAAATTCCACTTACTCTTAAGTAATTCATTTAAGACCAAATATAGGAACTATGCAAATAGGCTAGAATATAGCTTATTCTAGTAAAACTTTCTATCCTGTGATGCAGCTGAGCTTTTCTTCTACATTCAGGACCAAGCAAAGACAGTTTTCACAAAGAAAATTTAAATTATGGGACTAGTTCAAATGAAACCTCCACCTCTAGGCTAAATATAATCAACTACTTGCAGAACCCAATGAAGTAGAATTATTTACTGAAAATTAAAGAGGAAGAAGGGATAATGTTTTATTTTTACAAGATTCAAGTTAAATAAGTTTTCATTCCTGACACTATGCTACAACAAACATGCATTACCTTTAATTAGGGATAACTCAAGCTGTTGTGTAATTCCAAACAATAACATACATATTGGACTACTGGTGGACAAAAAGCTGA
>NW_010224232.1:0-8408 GCF_000690775.1 Eurypyga helias
TGATTCTATGATTCTATGAAATGAAGCAAAAGTGTCAGAGGGTCTGCATGAGTGAGCAAGGAGCTCCTAACTGAGCTCAGGAAAGTGTACAAGAGCTGGAAGCAAAGTCAGATGACCCAGAAGAATACAAAAACATTGTCTGAGCATGAAAGGATGTGGTTAGGAAAACCAAGACACCTGGATCTGTAACTGATAAAGAAAAAATAGAAAATAAGAATGGCTTCCACAAGTATATCAGGAGCAAAAGAAAGCCTGGGAAAAATATGGGCTCACTGCTGAGTCAGGCACAGGGTGTAGGGGCAAAATACATGGATAAGGCCAAGGTACTCAATGCTTTCTTCCCCTTGGTCTTTGCTGATGAGACTTACCTGGTAAGACCATAGCAAGGGAGACCCTCAATAGAGGAGGGTCAGGCTATGTAAAATTTGAACAAATTCAACCTATGTAAGTCCATGTACCTATTTGGATGCACGCAAGAATGCTAAGAAGACTGGCCATGGTCATTCTGGGGCCACATTTGCTTATCTTTGAAAGGTAGTGGCAACTGGGACAGATTCCAAAAGACTGCAAAGCAGTCAACAAAAGTTTGGAAGACTGGTTGATACACCAGATAGTGTAGATGCAATTTAGAGGGACTCAGACAGACTGCAGAAATGGGCTGGCAGGGATATGCTGTTCAACAAAATGGAAATACAAGGTCACATACCTGCAGGAATAATATCATCAAGGCTTTACCAGTACACACTGGGGGCTTATTTTGGCTTTGGAGAAAAAGACATGAGGCTTCTATTAGACTCTGGGTTGACCATGAGTTGACAACATGCTCTTGAAATACAGAAGGCCAACAGCATCCTGGGCTGTTTTAGGAAAAATATTTCCATGAGGTTGAGGAAGATTATGCTTCTCCTCTACTCAGCTGTGGTAATGAGACACGTCTGAATTGCTGGGTCTAGTTCTGGGATTCTCCCTATGAGAAAGACATAGACATACAGGAGCAAATTCAGCAAAAGACCACAAATATGATTAAGGGATTGGAGAATCTGCCATATGAGTAGAGGCTGAGAGATCTGGCACTGGAGAGTAGAGATATTACCCATGTGTATTACCTGATAAAAGGGTGTAAAGAAGATGGAGACAGGATCTTTTTAGTGGTGTCCAGTGACAGGAAAAAAGGCAATGGGCATGATCTAAAATAGTTTTTTATTGTGAGGATAGTTGAACACTGGCCTGTGTTGCCCATATTGTCTATCCTGATGTCCTGGTCCTGGGCAGAGATGAGCTGCTGTCCTGCGGCCAGTCCACAAGATTTTGTTTCATTCCGTAATACATCAGGCTGAGTGGTCACTGTCGCCCCTGGACCTGCAGCAATGGGAGCTGGCCTTGGAGGCGGTGGGGGGGAAAGTGGGGAGCAGAGTTTGCAGACATGCAACCTGGAAGGTGTGTGAGGGTCGTGGGGAAAGTTCCTGCTGGCAGTGCGGTTTTTGTTATCACCTCCTGGCAGGTGATTAGCAGAGAAGTAGCTTCTTTTGTCAGAGAAATTGCTCTGGGAAAAGGGTGTTGGAAGTTTCTTTCTTCCTGCTCTCCACTGTCAGGCTCAGGGAGGGGGTTTTCTCCCTCTGCTTTTGGGCTCAGGGTTTTAGATTTACTTTTTGCCTTGCTGTCCTGGAACCTGGCTGTGTTCATCCACGGGTGGTAAGATACTGTATAATTTGTTCTATTTTTTTGTTCTTTTAATTATTTATTAACAATAGTATTGTTAGTAAAACTGTAAATTTCATTTATATAAATTAATAGTTCTTTTACGAGCCTCCCTTGTTTTTCCTCTGACCCTTCCTCAGTGGGAGAGGGGGAGGTGGGGGTGGAGTAATAGAGTGACTGGTGGTGCTTAATTGCCAGATAGGGCTAAACCAGGACACCCTGGAAATACTCAAAACCTGACTTGACACCTCCCTAAGAAACCTACTGGAGTTGACCCTACTTGGAGTGGGGAAGTTGGACAGAATGGCCCCCAGAGCTGATATGGCAACCTCAATCACTCTGTGATACCCATCCTGGAAAACTGGTGATACAAAGTCCTGTATTCCAGAAATAAAATTGTAATTCATCTTAATTAAACTAATCATTTGTTTGTGATACCAGTAAAAAAAACATTTGATGATGTGAACCAGGCCCTACTCTTAGCTGACAGGTTTTAATTTTAGAATATTTTTATTTGTTTCCTAAAGTAGTATGGCATATTTTGAACTACAATACAGATATCTGGATTTATTTTAATAGTATCTTAAATCTACAGCCTGCATGAAGGCCCTGTAAATCAGTTAATTTTAATGGACATAATTTTTCTTTTCTTTATTTTGCTAATTGGAATTCATTGCAGGTAAATTAATAGAGATTTTCACCCTAAAAATCCAGTAAGAACAGAAATGTTCAAAGTACTTCATCACTCAAAAGACAAGGAAGAACTTTCAGCATGTGAGATTAGTGCTAGATTGGAATACAAGACAGATGCCTTCTGCCTACCTTGCTTTATTATCTAGTGACAGAATCATCATTAAAATAGGACAGTCTTAACATCTGAGGAAGAACTGAAACAGCAGAAATAAACTACACTTTACAGGGCACAGGTAAATCTAGGGATGTTAGTGGTGGGACTTCATATCATACTGAAGTAACATGCAACTGTTTATTTTAGACATAGCATTATACATTATCTTTCATTTCTTTACTTCTAGGGTCCGAGGTGGTTGGCTTTGATGGGAAAAGTTGTCTAATTTACACATTTAATCAAAAACTCATGAGCGCACTGAAAGATGTGATTTCTCTGAAGTTTAAGACAATGCAAAGTGATGGAATTCTCCTCCACAGAGAAGGACAAAATGGAGACCACATCACCCTGGAATTAATTAAAGGGAAACTGTCCCTACTCATTAATTTAGGTAACAGCTACAGTCTCATAAAGTCTAATAGAGTTGTTAGGTATTATTTGACTAAAACTTAATTTAATTTGTTAAGTGAAATTTAATGTATAGAGTATGATAAACCAGCAGTATATATTTGACTAATTATATTTTTATATGGAATTAATAGTTTTTATTTTTCTTCTTTCAAGGTGATACTAAAACTCATCCTTCTAATGCCCGAATTAATATTACACTGGGCAGCCTTTTGGATGATCAACAGTGGCATTCTATTCTTATTGAACACTTTAACAATCAAGTAAATTTTACAGTGGATAAACATACTCATCATTTTCATGCAAAAGGAGAATTCAGTTATTTGGACCTTCATTATGAGGTGTGAAAATTACCTTTCCTTTATTACATTTACTTTGTTATGTAGATGCAGTGAAACAAGCAAAGGAGACAGAACTTAAGGAAGTTTGTAGTGCTTAAGACTTTAGGGATTTTCTGCCTCCAAAAGAAATAAATCAAAGAAAAAGACATGATTACTAATTACTAATTATAGATTACTAATGCTCCACTGGAACTGCAACTCAAAATTTTCAAAAGACCACCTTTTTCATCTCATTATTTCAATATCTTTGTTTAAGTAGTGCTGCAAATCTGGTAAACAGTATGTAAACATAAAGAATGAGCCCTAACTCAAAGTTATTATTTTATGGCTTGAAAAAAATTACAATAACTCAGCATAAAACTATTTTAGATATGATTAGATGTAGACTTAAAATCTGCCAATTCTGAGACCTACTGTGAAAAAATCTTCCTTACACATATGGTAGATTTTTGAAAAAAAAATTAATAACTGTGACAGTTTTCTACCTGTGGCTAAAAATATTACTATTTCACTGTTGTAAGGTGATGACTGGCTGCTTTATATTTGCCTTTGTGCTCTTTGTTAGATGAGACCAGGAGAGATAGACGAGAGTGTCTGGAACCCACAGATCTAAATTACTTTATTCTACTCATATGAGTTTTTAAGCACATTAGAGTAAAACTCCATGCTGTCCCATGTCTGCATTATCCCATTTCAAAAAAATCATTCATTAGATTGAGTTTATGATTCTGCTAAAAGTTTCTGAATGTAAATCACAATGACTAAGTTTAAAGGATCATACCAACTAAAAAAAAAAGTTTTTTTAAAAAAGGGAAAAAACAACAGTTAGTTTCAACTGATTGATAATTTATTTTACTAAATCAACCCATATTATAAATTAGTTTTTCTTCTTTTCTATATACCATAGTTTATACATGTTACCAAACAAGGTAGAAAGGAAAGCAAAAGCTGAAAAAGCCCTAAAGGCATCCAAAAAGTATGAATCATTGTGTTTCTCCATTGAATAACTTAATGAAACAAAATATATTTAATTTTGGTTATTTTTTTCATATAAGTATTTAAATATTAATTGAAATTTCAAAATTAAAAGATAAATAGTTTAAACTGAACTATTCTATAATGTTATCCAGAATCACTTTGAAATGGGTAAGTCAAAAGTTCAATTCAGCTAGCATCTTGTTTCTGATAATGCCCAAGAGTGGAAATATAGACCAGAATATAACTGAGGTCATCCTTGTTGTAATGCTTTTCTAAAATAATCTACTGCTTTCTAACAGTTTCTGCCTCAGGGACTTATTAAAACAGAGTGATATTCTTGAATTTAATAGCTCTCAATGGAATTTTATTTTTATTAAATCTTCCAATAACTTTCTGAACTCAAGTAAACCTACAGCATCACATCAAGGAACTGCACAGCTTAAGAATTTTGAGTGGGAAAAAGCGTCTCTTTTCCTTTGTTTTGAATCTGCCCTAGAGTAATTTAATTTGATACCTTCTTGTTCTCTATCATAATAGTTAAGTTTTGCACACAGTGGAGAAGTGAGGCTCAAACTTGATAAAGAAGTTGTTCACAAATTCTCTTCTACCTTTTCACACTTTCCAGTATAGTGTGCATGTACTGGGCCTTGTCCTTCTTCTCCTTGGTTTTGCAGCTGTAATAGACACTGAATATGATAAGACTCTATACTAAGCAACTGTTAAGAGGCATGCCCAGAAGAAAAAATAAAAACGCAACATTTCAAAATATTTTAACATATATATATGACTTGATACAGCCTAATTTTTGTGGTCCTGATCTTTGAATACATACATGTGGTACAATGAAATAGCCCCAAGTAGCAGATTCATTATTGGCTAGACTTCAGCTGTTACACTACTGGCAACTTTTTTCCTTAGAAAATTGCTTAACAGTATCGTTGATTTCTCTTCTCTTTCTAAGCTCAGCTTTGGAGGGATCCCGGTGCCTGGAAAATCAGGGACATTGTCACGCAGGAACTTTCATGGGTGTTTTGAAAATATTTATTATAATGGAGTGAACATTATTGACCTGGCCAGGAGGCATAAATCTCAGATCTACTTTATGGTAAGACATTCATAGTTAAGAAAGAATAAAGTAAAATAGAAGAAAAAAAATATTGCATCCACTTTGATATGCAACCTGTTAAAACATAGTTCTTAAAAAATCTATGTTGGTTAATGAAAGAAAAATCAAGGAATCACCTAATTGAGTTATTTTGTATTTGCTTCTGTACAGACTCATCCAGTAGACAATGCAGGATGCACTTTATTCTTCAGCTCTTTAGCTGATATATAGGTATGTGTGACATGTGACTGTGGTGCACGTACAAAAGCCAGTGAATAAAATAAGATGCATCTGAAGTCATCGAAGCTCTTGACTTCTGTACCTGACTAGTAAGGACACCTATAGTACGTCTGATAAGCCTTCTATTGCTCATGACACTGATCCATTCTGTTTTCTTCAGAGCATTATGATTTTGGTAAATAAGTTCTGTTTGCCAATTCATAGTGCCCTTTTTCTGAAGAGCTGTAGTTTAGGTTGTTGGGTTTATTGTATTGTAACATGGCCAACAGTTGCATTAGCCAAATTGCTACCATTTAGAGAAATTATTGCAATAACAAACCAACTTCTGTTTTACAGAAGGCCTTTCATAAATATTACAAAGTTCTTTGTTTTATTTCCAACAGTAAAAGAGCCATCTCTATTTTCAGTGTTTATTTTTTTACAGCAGAAAATGCAGAGATTTGGTGGAAACAATGGGTTCAAAATAATTAACAAAATATGAAATGCTTTCAATCTCCAGATCTTTTGACTCTGATATCAGTTCAGAATATAAACAATCTGATTTGGTTCTCTGTCCCAGACAAAATGGATGACAGGCACTTCTTCTCATGTGAAGCTCATCTGAAACGTTCCAGAATTAACTAAACTGATACCTCTGTATAATATCCTGTCCATGGTGCTGATGAATGTTGGGGAGAAGGCAGTTATAGGAGGCTTTTTGTGGACTAGTGAAGGGGGAACTAGGACAATATTGTCATAGGAAATTTCATCATCTTTATTTCAAATTATTTAAAATGCTGTGCTACTTTCAAAAATATTTAGGAGATATTTTATAATGTAAATGTCCCAGAAAGTATTCGTATTACTGTAGAATCCTTGATAAACAGCCGTTATGCTGGCCTTGTACAACATCAGGCAGCTGTCCACGTACCATGGAGGGGGAATCTGTGGATGAATCTGCTTTTAGATTTTAACAAGTTTTATTGATCTGATGACTGCCTTTCCACTATAGGTTAGTTCAGGGTAGTATTCATTCGTCTGTGGCTGAGTTCATAAGACAGAACTTTTATTTATATATTTTCCTTGAAGACAATGAAAACAGATAAAATGTGTTGCTGTGCCAGGGGCTAGTGTGTATCTTTCTTAAATTGATTTTTTAGCTTTTTCAGTAAAAGGTTAAAGTTTTATGTATGTTCAAAAGTTTAAAAGCTCTTTTTGTTGCACAGAAGTTAAATGTACTTTAAATTCTAAAGACATCAATCTTTCAGTAATCATCTATACCAAACAAATTAGTTATAGTTCAAATGCTGCCAGAAAGTTATTAGATCAAAGTGCATACTCTATCACTATTAAGAGTCATAAAGTTTTAATTAACTCTGACACCGGATGCAAAAAATATGTTATTCCCATTCCAGTCTTCTATCTATATCACTCGGTACAACCACAGGTACAGGTTAAGCTCAGAGTTTGTCAATGAATTCATCAGTAAGTTTTTTTAGAAACCTAAGAATAAGTGATTTCATCAGCAGCCTAGCACAAAATAAAGGCTAGATGCCTAAATACAACTCATGATTGAGTTCATATGGGCTTGCTTGAAAATACGTTTCCTTCTGACTTACGAAGTGTGTATTTTACATTTTTAAGTAGCAAAAGTTTGTATTTTTTGAGAGTTTTGTTCTCTGACTGTGAAAAAAAATGTTGAGGTCAGTGCACATCTCCAATTGCATTGATTTAGAATAACTGTTCCTTGGTCTGGCAACATTTTTTTTTTTTTTCTCATATTTAACACTGCCTTAAACAATAAGAAGCCACACTCACGTTTTTCTCCGCATACAAGCATTTAGGCCCATGTACATATTTGTACCAAACTTTGCATTCGATGGCATTTTATCTGACATTCAGAAATCTGTGAAGTCCCTAATGCCTTCTAAGGCTGAGCAAAAATAGAAACACAGCAGATCTGTCTAACTCCTGGAGTACCATTAAATCGTCCATGTGATTTAGTATGTTACTTCATTTATTCAAAGGTCCTTGCCACTCTGCTCAGTCAAGTATGTCTGTTCTGGTCAAACAGCTAGGTAAACACTTCTCAAACTGATGATATATATAAGTATTCATGCTTGATTTTTAGAGTAACACATTTACGTATTACAAATACTGGGTTCTGATCATAATGTTTAGAAACTTTGTAGTTTTCATACAAAGGTTCTCATGACTGTTTTTCTACAAATGTTCCTAATGTTGTATTTGTTTCATTTCTTTCTAGGGCAATGTATCCTTCTCATGCTTAGAGCCACAGGTGGTTCCTGTTACATTTCTAAGCTCCAGTAGTTACCTGGCACTGCCAGGCACATCAGGGCAAGATGAAGTACACATTAGTTTCCAGTTTCGTACCTGGAACAAGGAGGGACTTCTGTTATCTGGTAAACTACACCAGTCTTCAGGTGGTTTCCTCTTATATCTGAGTGATGGAAAAATTAAAATCAGTCTTCAAAAACCAGGAAAAGGACTGAGTGACATCACTGCAGGTAACAGAAATTAAGAAAAAAATTCCAAGATTCCTATGCATGAAAAACAAGATTAATGTAAAGTTAATTAATTAGTACCTACGTTCTTAAAAATTTTGTGACTAGAATGTGTGCAACTATGCTTTACATGTGTGAATTTTAACCCCAAACGTTTCTAAATTGTTCATTTTCTCAAAAACATGTATCTATACTCTTTTTCTCCATATTGAGTAGAAATTACTTGCAATAACATAGGATACAAACTTAAGCCTTTAGCTTTACATATTGTTGTGGTTTAACTCCAG
>NW_010224233.1:0-235 GCF_000690775.1 Eurypyga helias
AATCTTATATGGGCACTTCTATTGGCATCCTAATGTGGATTTTGTAAGCGAAAAGTGTTCTTTTATATCCTCTCCCGTGCTCTTAAGTTGGTCAGTCGCCATGTGTTGGGCCGTTTGTAGTATCAATTGCTTTTCAGTTTCAGTCATATGATCTAATAATAATTGAATATCACTCCAATCAGGATTATGCTGTTTTATTAAAATCTGGAAATGTTTGGTCACCCACCGGAATCAC
>NW_010224233.1:308-765 GCF_000690775.1 Eurypyga helias
CCCCTGGTCCCACTGCTTCTCTTAAGGGTGCCTGAACGATTATCACCAGCTCCATTTTGCCTCAGGTGTGAGAAGATATTGGACTGTCTGGAGGCGTTTCCACATCAGAGTCACTTTCCCTTCGCTGTGTCCCCACCAGTAGCTTATAATGTTCTGGCAGGTCACCTCCTCCGAGATCCCGTGTTCTCCCCAGCTTTGTACACCTCTGTCCTATACTACATGCTGAGCAACATCTCTTCAACTTTCCTTTTCCTTCTTTCTTATTTTCCTTTTCCACAGCTAACACTGGGGGATCCTGTGGGACCGTCATTCCACGGTCTGTCTGGTATTCTGGGTGGTTTCAGAGGGTAAGGAACATATCAGCATATGAAATTTCATCCCACTTACCACTTCCCTTCTCTCCTCAGAAATAACATCAGTTGCAGCAAAGTTTTGTAATTCAGTGTTCCATTAAAGG
>NW_010224234.1:0-6906 GCF_000690775.1 Eurypyga helias
TCTGAACGTTGCCTTTTTGAAGATGCTCGGGCTCCTGGGTGCGCGGCGGTGGGGACGTGCCGTGGGACAGGGACATCTGCGGAGCCTCATGCTTCCCGGCGGCACGTGTCTGGTCAGCTGCCGGAACGCAGCTCCAGACACTCTTTGCTTGGCTCGGTTTTCGGCGAGAGTTTAAGCTTTATAACAAACTGTCTTACGGGAGGCCTCGTGTACGTGTAACTTAATTAGGCCCGAAGTCAGGAGGGGCTCTCAGTTATTTTTTGAAGGCTGGGGGCCCGTGTCCTTAGGGAAACGATCCGTTAAGGCAGGCCTGTTCTCACAGCTTTCCATCACTCCCGCTCCGATGACACGTTCAACGGTAGCTTTGTAGAGAAAATTGAATTTCCCCTCTACAAGAATACGCTCATTTTGGTAAATGCATCTTTCTGTACGATAGATCACCTTCAGAAGCACTGTAATGTGAGAGAGGGAGGTGGAGGAAGAAGAGGGGAGGGTTGCGGATTTGTGGGGAATCAACCTTGATTTGATTCTTGGCAAACCAGCCACAGCACTGTGTTGTGCCCAAGCCTTTCCTGCCATCCCCTGGAAGAGGATGACCCCTTGGCCCTTGGGTGTTTATGGCCGGGGTCCTTGGCAGCGTGCTGAGCCTCCTGGCACAGCCGTGGGCAGGAACCCTGCCGGCACCCGCAGCAGCGGAGGCACCGTTTGCTGGACCAGGAATGGGAAAACAGACTGGGAAATTTGGCTTCTGAAACAAGAGGAGCAGAAGTGACGGAGGTAACGGGCAAGGTGCTTCTCCCCATACGCCTGGCAGCCGGCAGCGGAGGGTTTGCTGGGAGAAACTCCCACCTTGCTGGTTTTCCATGCTGGCTGCAGAGCCCCGCAGAAGCCGCGGCGAGCTGTTCCGTTGCACAGCTTGCTCGGTAGCAGCGTGGCGGTGCTCTGCCGTCAGCAGGCGCGCAGCTCCAGACGGAGCTCTGCTTCCAGCTCGGGCTGAAACGGTCTGGGAAATCCACTGTCCTCGTCAGCGCGTCGGGGCTCGGGGAGCGCTGGCGGCTCTTTTAAGTAGCACAAAAGGTGTGGTGACAGTTTTGCTGAGGGGAAACGAAGCGACGGAGACTGGGAGGAAGCATTAGCAGTTCACAGGAGTGCGTGGAGCCAGAAACCTGCGCGGCAGACCTTCCGCGCCGCTCGCTCTCCATCCCTTCCCTTTCAAACCGGCAGAAGCCTTTCCCCCTCCGGAGCTTGCCTGTTGCCCGGCGTTGACTTCATGCCACGCTCGCTCCGTGAGAAAGGCTTCCCTGCCCTAGTGATGCCCTGGCATAAAACTGGAACTTCACGTGGCCCTAGACCTGTTTTCTTCCCCACCCTCAAGCTCCTTCCCTGCTTACAGACTTCCCAGTTCAATGTGAGCTATGAGTCAATCCTTTCCACATCTTGAGGGAGAGTATCACGAGTTGGGTGTTTTGCCGGCAGCACAGTGGGTTTGCGGCGTCGCGGCCTTGCCCTGCACCGGGTTGCGGTGGTGGCGGTGGCTTTGGCTGCTGCACCTCGTGGTGGACGGTGACGCCCGCGCGTGCTGAAGGTGGGATCTGTCACCGGAGAAGGAAAGGCCTGCAGAGCCTCAGTGCTGTGGATGTTCTCAGGATGTGCCATTTTGGGGTTTAGGAGGCTGCTTTTCCAATGTCGGAATTCCCACAGGTGAAGCATGGGTGCCCCAGCAGTGTCGGCTCTTGCCAGCAATGGGTCAGGAGGTATTATCATTCCTGTGTGTTCCCAGTTTGGGGGGTGAATAAAACTTTGAGGGATGTGTTAATAGAAGCTAATGTGGCACTCAGAATACGTGACCTCTGTAACTGGTTAGTCTGGAAAATCAGAGCATCCAAGCTTTCGCTGCTTTCCCTGGAATGATACTTAAAGGCTCTGGGATTTTTCTGGATCTGTGCATTTTTTTTTAATGCCCATCTCTATTCAGTTCTTGCCCTGTCGTTAAAAACTGCCAGTAGTAAGGCAGGCAAACACCCATGTTGCTGCAAAGTGCTTTGTGTATGGATAAAACATGGGTCTCAGACCCGCCGGCCTCAGTTGGAACGGAGGAAGAGGCAGCGGGCCAAAATGAAACTCCTGGAGTTCTGTAAAGTTCTGTGGTTGCTTTTTCCCCGGAGCGTGATGCCTGCAGGGCCTCTGCCTGAAACATGGTGATGTGTGAGATTCGTTGTGCCGCCTGGTACTTGCTCCTGAATTCACCACAGTATTCCTGAGGTTCCCACGCTTGGAGGAAGCTTTGCATGTTTGCCGTGGGCACGAGGATGCCGAGATGGGGAGAGGGGAAGCCGGGAAGAATTGTGCAAGAACGGGGAGGAAGAGAAATGTTTTGCTGAGGTTACCGCGGTCTCTCATGCTCGCAGCTGGGAGAAGATGTTCCTGGGCTGTTGCGACACCGCAGGCTGAAGGCGAGTTTAAACGTGGCCATCCCGAGGCATTCCGATCCGGCAGGGCTTCCGTGCAGGTGCGGCTGGTCGTAGCCGACCTCCGAGCCGAAGGGTCTCCCGGGCTTGAGGGATCCTGTTGCCGTGGCCGTGGCACCTTTCGCCAAATATTCTTGGTTTCTTTATTTGTCGTGTTGTTAACGTGCCTTGCCATCATCTGCTCTCGGGTTTAAGGGCTTGTTTTAAGTTGTGTAGGGGTTCTTGGTAGTAAAAGCTGGTCTTTGCCTTGTACTTCTGCAAAGTGAAGCGTGTAACGCAGAGAGTTGGACAGTGCTGGAGGAAAAGTCTCCGTTGGGGTTTTACTGCGCTGTGTATGTAGGTTACAGTGTGTGTCCGTGCATGTGTGCGTGCATGTATGCATACATCCTAGGAGTGTGGAGTGTCTGATTAAAACAGCCCAAATTCTTCACACAGAGGGTGAGGAGGCACTGGGACAGGTTGGCCAGAGAAGCTGTGGATGCCCCATCCCTGGAAGTGTCCAAGGCCAGGCTGGATGAGCCTTGGAGCAACCAAAAAAAAGGCCCATGGCAGGGTGTGGCACTGGAGGGGCTTGGAGGCCCCTCCCAACCCAAACCATTCTATGGTTCTATGAAACCCAGCAGGATCGGGTCTCTGAGCTGGGTTCCGTTGGCACAGGCACCACGTTCCTGGAGGTGACCAAGGCAGAGTTTCTGGTGATTTAGCCGTGTAACAGACTCCTGGGCTAATTTGGACAGCTGGAAATAAGGACCAGCGCATTTTGCATTCTGTTACCTCCCTGTGCCTTCCCTTGCTGCAGCTCAGCAGCATTTGGGGCTCTCTGGAGCTGACACGAGCTTTCTGTAGGTGTCCACCCCACAGCCTCCCCTTGGGAGCAGTCACTAGTGCCAGGAATGGGAAGATGGAAAGTGCGCAGGTGAGGAGCATGGAGGAGCCTCAGCCTGGAGAGGACGGAGCGGAGGTGCCAGCAGACCCTGCCAGCCTCTCGGTCCCCGGGCTGGTGCCGGGGCAGTGGGGTTGGTGACCACCCACTGTCAGTTCTGCTGCCTCATCAGTTGCTGGGATTTAGTCGGCAACAAATCAAGGACAGCGATGGTCCAGAATTGTCTGTGCTAACATTTTTCTCCATCTTGAAATTTGGGCCTGGCTTGTTTTTGGGGACTTGACTGATGCTCTTGAAGCCCTTGAGTTGCCCTTACAGCAAACCGCGGGGGCCACAGCCGCAGCTCGCTGCCGGGCACGGCACCCCCAGAGCCCAGCTCCCCACACCGTCCTGGGAACGCAGCGGATCACGCAGGATTCTGTTGTTTGTTAAGGGTTACCAGAACAAAGCAGCCCTGGGATGTCCACATCTTTCCCTGCTGCTGGGACCTCCAGGACAGGCTGTCAGCGCATTGCAGGCTGCGACGTCGGAAGCTCTTGGCACATGCCAAGCTGCGGGTAGAGGCTTTGCATGCCCGGTACCTCTTAGCTCATCAGGGCTGCATTTCTTTCCTGTTTTTTGTAGGGGGGGATATTTGGACTCCATTTCTTCCTCTTAAATGCATCTGGCGTGCCATACACTCTGCAGTCTGATTGAAGTTAGCATCGCTGCTCACCTGCTCGCTCCGTAGTGGCACAGGATTGCTTTGAATCGGTCCTTGGGATGTACTTAATTAGGGAAATATTTTTCCCCCAGCAGTGTTGGGAATATCCGAGTGGAGTTCAGCTCTGTTCTGAGGACGCTGCGCTCTGCCCATCTGTGAAGCAGAGGGGAGATGGGCAGGGCGCAGGGTTCTCTCTCACTGGCAGAGCTGGTGATCCAGAGCCATCCTGCCATTCCACCGCAACAACGGTGTCGTAATCGGCTCTTCCACTCCGATGGTGGTGCCACACACTGCTCCAGCCTTCTTGCAACGCACCGGCCGCTCCAAAGGTTTCCTCATCCCAGCTGATCCCTCTCCCAAACCGCAGCTCGGAGAACCGACTGGAGGAAGAGTTTTGTAACCTTGGCCAGAAACCAGATAATCAGCAGCATCCAGAAATGTGGCAATATCAAGAGGCAGCTGCATACAGATAATTGAAGGAAGGGGTTGTGGGAAAAACTGCTCCCGGAGAAACCACACAGGCAGAGCGGTTGGAGGGTGCTGTCGGGGCTCGCTTTTTATTTTGGCCTTCGTGTATCCCGAGAACGGTCCCAGCTGGAATATTCTGAATCACAGGGTGGTTGGGCAGAAATTTCTAGTTCGATAGTAGCACTTAGTGGAATAGAAAAACTTAAGAGATGCTGTCATGATTTGAGATTTGAGACCGTTGGCCGGTCTGAGACGCTGGGGCGGGATGCGACCCTCCCAGGGGCTTGTGGTTTACTTTTAACTCGTTAGCAGGGATGGTTTCCTGCAGCGAGTCATTGCCGGAGGACCGTTGGGGAGTTGGGCTTTCACGGTGCCCGGCGAGGTCTTGAGCATCATCCTGGGCGCATGTCCATGGGCACAACCCTCTCGGCAGAGCCTTCTCCCTTGCGTTGTTTTCTGCGGGTCCTGAGAAATGCCGGGAAGGTGTTTCATCTGCCTCACAAAGGACTGAAATACTAACGACTGCCTTGTGTTACTTGGTCGGCTTGGCCGGCGCGTATCTGAGAAAGCAGCCGAGCCTTGGCTGAGCCCCACGCAAACACATCCTGATGTGAGGAGTTACGGGCGTATCAGGAGGTCAGGAAGCGCCGTGGGTTAAAGGCGAAATAAATATTTGAGAAAGGCGGAAGAAAGGACGGTTGTTTTGGGGAGCGGGTGCTGCCTTGGAGAACAGGAGAGAAGGAGCCGTGCAAAGAGGCGAAGGAAGATGTTTCACCCCTAAGAGCTCCTGAGAAGGAGGGACATCCCCCTTCCAGAGTCAAGAGCAAAGAGGTAGCAGGTTCTCCAGGGGAATAGGAAGATGTTGACTTGAAGGTGGGGGTACGATGGGGCTGTGAAACCAGGGGGGACCCCGGATGCGACAGCAGCCAGGCGTGCTTCCCGACCGGCTGCCTTCAGAGCAGGGACAGGAGCCCATCCCTGGATTTCCCTTGATTTGGTAATGGCTGTGAGAGTTAGCACCTCGCGCTGCGCTATCTTATTAATAGCTAATCTTTGCGATTACCCGCTGGAAGGCTGCAGGATAAAAGGCACCTGTGTTTGCCCTGCTGCTCTTGGGCTTACGTATCCACAGGGAAAAAGATGGACTTTACTCTTCCGGAGTAGGAGCACAAAGAACAATTGTTCCCTGTTCCCCAAAGTCTGCGTCCTGCCGGTGCTTGCAGCAATTTTAGGTACTGATGGTGAGTTACGTAGGCCGAACGGGTGAAGGCAAAGCCGGCGGAGAGCCGGTCGGCGATGCCGGGCGCGCGTTGGTAAACCAGCGCTGCCCATGGTGCGCAGGGGCGGCACGGGGCTCGGGGTGTGACGGCGGCTGGTTGGAACGGGAAGCCCGGTAGTGACGTACGCCATGATTTTAGCGTGGTCTCAGCGGGCACCGCTACGCCGCACGGCCCCGAGATGCTCTTCGCCGGGGCAACAAACACCCGGTGAAGGTATCGGCAGGGCTGTGGAGAAGGGCACAGCTCAGCGTGTTGGAAGGCCTCAACTTTGGTTTTTCTCCCCGCACTTTCAGTGCTATGATTGGGGGGTGGGTTGGGGGGATCAAATTCTGGATGTGATCTGTGCGAGTTGTTATTTTAAGGCAATTTTCAATGATTTGAGGACACCTGTTTTTCCGGGACAGAGTCCTCAAAAGGAGCCCGAGGTTTTAAAATTGTCATGTTTCCATGGGGCTTGTGCATATTCCAACCTTTTCAGCCCCAACAAATGTGTCGGATTTGTGCAAATAACGTCTGCGCCTCTAATTGCCATCCTTGCGGTGGTGGAGGTTTTTTGTACCGGCTAAGAGCCTCCAGCCAGCTTTCTTCTCATTGTCTGGCATTTAAAGAAGTCTGCGCCATCTCTTTACTCCAAGCTGGCAGCGTACGGGTGGGCTCCGACGCACGGCTCTTGGCCATGAGCTAATTTGTTGGGGCTTCGGAGGGAGATGGCAGGAGCCCGGCTGGTCCCATTGCTGCGGGCAGGGCTGCGGTGGGGAGAGGGGAGGGCAGGGCTGGGGCGATGGGGTGGGCAGCGGTGCCGAGCGGGGGAAAGCCGTCGCTCCCCCGTGGATCTGAGAGCGTTGGAGGGCTTCGATGGTGCTTGCGTTTTCTCTCGTCGCACATTCCCGTGGAGGCAGGAGGGGTAGGGATAGTTTCAGTGTGCGCTGGCTCCATCGGGTTGGCTGGGACTGAGAGCGGGCTCCGGCGCTGTACCTCCGTGCCCATCCCAAATTGCCCTTCGCCAGGAGCCTGGGCCTGGCTAAGGGGTGCGACTGGTCCCGCGCTGCTTCACAGCCAGCCCGGCGGGGCCAAGCATGGAGCCCCCGGCTGGCGAGCCTCCCC
>NW_010224234.1:7021-7273 GCF_000690775.1 Eurypyga helias
GCCGACACAAAAACCAAATCCCAACACATTTTTGACTGGCTCCTCGCCCCAGGAAGGGGAGTGGGGAGGATGGTGTGTGTAGGGCTGGGCTGGCTCTGCGGTCCTGCTCCCGACAGCCCCGTTTCTCCAAGCCCTGGGTGGGTGCTCAGGGTGCCACAGGGACCCGGAGCCGCAGGGCTGCCCTCCTCCCCACCAGGCTGGTGTCCGCTTCTCCAGCTTTCTGCCGGCAGGCAGAGTGGTGCATGCGATATT
>NW_010224234.1:7478-10000 GCF_000690775.1 Eurypyga helias
CCCTCCCCTTGCCTGGGGGTGCCCACCCCCAGCCGGTAGGAGCTGCCGTGTCCAGGCTGGCCGAGTCCAGGACGGACTCCCCATCTCCAGCGCTGCTTTCCCAGGGGAGAGGCGTGGGACCCGCACCTCGCCGGCTGCGGGGCTGGGGTGCCCGGGGAAGGCGGCGTGCGCAGCCGGGGCTGGCCACGGGCCAGAGGTAAACAGCTCCTTTGTTTTCCGGGAGAAGTGCGAGGGATTATATTCCGTTGAGCTCACGCAGTCTCCCACTTCTCATTGTGCGGCAGACATGTAATCATCTCGTCCAAGGAGCTTAGTTAATTGTTTACAGAATAGGAAGGGTGATGATCATCTCCTGGTAGGGAGGTGAGGTTGAGGGGGGCTGTCGTGGAAAGGAGGGGGGTGGCTTGTCCAGCTCCCAGATTAGGAGGGATTGAAACCAAATCGTAATTCTGCAGCCCTCGATTTGCGACTTTGAAACGCGCGTCCGTCGCTCCCGCGAGCTGGGGATAGCTTTTCCAAACTGAGAATCTGTACCTCCCCTCTGACTCTTATTAAACCTGCTTAAAAATGAAAGGAAGGCTGGGAGCGTTGTTGGTAATTGTTGTGCAAATGTAATACTCCCTCCAAGCTGTTCAACAGGCCAGTGCTCTGTTTACACGGAGAGGCAGCCAGCTTTCCAAGTGTAATGAGTCAGCTCGATGAACAGAAGGGGTGCAGAATTAATCTGGCATCCGTCTGGCCTTTTCTCAGTTAAACAGGTTTGAGAAGCTCCACGTGAATAGGTACCTACCCCGGGTACCAACAGCCACAAAGACGTCAAGAGTGGGCAGAATCTTTTTTCCAGAATAAATTGACAGCGTGCGGGCCATGAAGCAGTTTTAGCTGGAAACGACGTGGGTTTGACTTTCGGGGTTTTCGTGATCAGGAGCAGAGGGTGCCCTGGTCCCCGCCGTGCCGGTCCCTGCGCTCATGACCAGCATCGGTGAAGCTGCTTGTTTTTAATATCCTTTGCAAGGTGCAAATAAGTTTCAGTTGCCCGGCACGTTGTCTGAATTTCCGCTTCTTGGATTCGCAGGGAATATTGAAATGAGTCTGTTGGGGTGGTCGACTGTCCCCTCCGCACTGACCGGCTCCTGCTCCTCCCAGCCACAGGCTCAGGCACTTGCTCCATTCTCCTTCATCTGCACCTTAATGAGCACCAGTGGGTGAAACCGAGGGGAAAATACTCTTAAACTGTACAAAATCGGTTAACGGTGGCTGCCAGAATGAGGTTCTTGAGGCTGTAAATAGCTGAAGCTGCTTCCAGAGGAAGCGATTGCAACCTCCCGGACCCTGCCGATGTGCAGCATCGAGGGGCCGCCTCGCGCCCCGGAGCAGATCCTTCGTCAGGACATCACCAGCGCCCGGAGAGCCACGCTGCCGTGGAACGTGACATCTGAACCCTGGCTGGGGGTGCGGGAGCATTGAGGCCAGGGCCGCTCGCTCTTGGCTCTGGGTTTGGTGTGAGCCTCGGTCTCTCCGTGCCGGCACCGGCTGAGCTGCCTTTTTAAGGTGCTGTTTTCAGTCAGCCCGTGTGGTGCTTGAACTTTGGCACTTGTGCTGGGCTGCAGGCCCTTCGAGTGATGAAGAGCAGAAATGTGGAGACGCAGGTTTCTGCAGCCGTTCCCTCACTCTGACAGAACATTTTCTTTCTCCCTTTTCTCTTTATGGGCATGCTGGTTGATGCACTGAATTTTCTACACTTTCCCCCCTGGTTTTCCTTCCCATCTTGCGTTTCAGCCCGCTCGTGCCTCCGCCAGTTCAGATCCTTTCCTGCTGTCACATCCCAAAGGAAAGGGCTGGGGGTCCCAAAACTCAGCACAGCAGCTTGTCCCCGCATCGAGCAGGGGACGCGAAGAGGCCTCAGTCCCTGAAACCTCCATTCCTCACTGGGTAACTGTCCTCCCGTAGCGCTGGTGGAGGATAAGCCGACTGGGAAAGCACAGCCTTCTGCTGAAAATGCCAGCGCCGGGATGTCTTAGCACTGCCTGTGCCCAGTGCTTTGATCTGTGCTGCTGCCGGGCTGGGATGGGGCCTCGGCATCACTTCTTTAAAAAAAACCCACAAACCAACCCAAAGGGCCCTAAAGCCTCTGAAGCGTAGACGAAACATTTAAATTAGGAAGAGATTTCCAGGGAACTTCTAAAACATGAGGCTGATGGTAGTGTTCCTCCAGCCTTTAACCCCTCTGTCCTGCCCCAGCCGCTGCGGGTGCGGGGACCCAGCACCCATGGGGACGGTGCTGGGCTCGGCCCGGGATGCAGTTCAGGTTCCACACTGCCCCATCCCCGAGCCGGCGGGAGGGTTTGGCTCCTCTCCTCTGTTTTCTTTCTCTCTCCCCGCCCACAGAATTCCCATCTTGTGATGGAGCGCTGCATGACTTTGTTCCTGGACAATTTCCTGCAATTGTGGCTCCGCAGAAACCCGGCCGCTATTATAAGAAGTTAATGGGTGCGATGCGTAGTGTTGTCAGGTGGCAATTA
>NW_010224234.1:10049-14026 GCF_000690775.1 Eurypyga helias
CAGCGCAAGTACGGCGAGACCTTTGCTGCCGGGGTTGATGTGGGTCACTTCTTGGAGATATACTGTTGCACGGATGCTTTTTAGCCTCTGGTCTCAGGAGAGGAGATATTTCTGTTCACCTAAAAAGGCCTCGCCCGCCTCGGCTTCAGCCGGTGTTTCTCAGCCCCGTCGCAGCTCGTGCTTCGCTATATTTCAGATGTCACTTGTCTTTTCAGCCCTGTAACCAGGCAACACATGGCAAGAGCGGGGAGCGCTTTGTTGTTCTCCAAATTATCTTACCTAGGCCAAGGCGCGGCAGCAGCGCCGGTGCCGGGGCGAGGAGCCCGTGGCCAAACGGCTCCGGGCACTCACTGACCCCCTTGGTGGTTTCTGGTCTCGGCTCGTGACGGTGACGCGTTCCAAAAGCGCCTTGTATTTGTAATATAGCGATGCGCGTGTCGGTCCTGCGAGTGTCTGGGAATTCACCGTAACAAACCAGGGGAGCAGGGCTGTCCCAGCTCCAGACACATACCGGGGGGTCTGTCCCTATGTCCCTGCGCCCTGGACGGAGCTGTAGCTGCAGGAAGCTCTAGGTAGCCTTGCGGTGATGCCGCAGGTGAAGCACAGGAGGGGTGCTGCTCTCTGTTTGGGCACGATCCGTTCTGGGCTATCCCTTGCACATGAAACAAGTCGTGCCTGGAGCTGCAGGTCCCGGCTTGCTTCCCGAAGCCAGCAGCAGTTTTGCTGGCTCTGGCCTGTGGTGTGTGCCATTTGGAGGTGCTCTGCCATCCCGGTGTTGCCGTTGAAGGGTTCGGAGGGGGTTTATCCCCTTGGGAAGCATCTTGCCTTTATTGCCCTGGTGGAAAAATCCTTTTGAGATGCCTAACTTCTCTTTTCCTCTCTCTAAACAGACGGTTGATGATGAGGCGATGGCAGCATAAATGAAGATCAAGTAAGGAAGGCAGAACGATGCCCAAGGGTGGGTGTTCTAAAACACCACAGCCAGAAGATTTCTCTCTCAGCAACGACATGGTGGAGAAACAAACGGGGAAAAAGGTAGGGTGTTTGGTTCAATTCCCTTCCTTTAGGGCTGCTGCCCCTTGTGCCTGAGGTCTTCAGGCCATGGCGGGAGGTTGCCATGGGCTGTTACCACAGGAATCAAATCCCTGTGTTGGCATTCTGCCATGTGGTGGGGTCCGCTTTGTTTGTCGGTGGCCGTAATACTTCCTGGGAAGTGCTGCCACGTAGCCCCGAGTCAGCCGAGCGACGAGGGGACGCTTTGGAAGATCCTCCCCCGCCAGGCCTGTGCGTTTTCAGGGCTTTCTACGCTAAGCAGTGGAAAGACTAAGTAATGCAGTGATCACGCGAGTGCGTGCTGTGCGAGGGAGGAGTTTCTCCTCCTCCTCCGTCTGGAAATGCCGCGTCGGTGTCAGACTCGGCTGGTCTTGCTTCACCCAGAAGTCTGGGCTGAGCGTGGTCAGAGCAGGACTCGGCGTGCGAGCTGCTCTGCTGGAATTCCTGCTTCTGCGCTTTTATTTGAAGTGTTTGGGTTTTGACTGGGCTGGAGCTGAGATTACTGAGATGAAGGCTGAGTTTAAAGATAAATAAGTTCATGCTTCTTCCCTTCATTCCCAGATTTATCCTTTTGCTCCAGCTCTGCCTCCGCTCATTCAGCTCTTTTCGTGCTTCCCAGTAGTGTCCAGTAAGCAGCTGTGCAAAGCTGTGTACACCTTACCTCTAAATAAAGATTAAAAGCTACACCTACTGTAATCTGCTGTGGAAACAAATACCATCCGCTTCCCTTTCACTTCCTTGCTCCAGTTTCTCAGCATTCCCCCAGGAGTTTCTGCCAGGCCCCGGGAGCTGGAGCTGAGCTTGGCCGAGTCTCTCGCTCTGCCGCTTCCCCTGCCATCCCAGCCGTGTTGGGGGTGGTATCTCCTGCGATCGAGGTCGTATGAGTGACAAAACAGGGAAAATGACAAATAGCCGATGGAAAAAGCCACTTTTTACCTCTGCAAAGTGCCCCATGTAGGGTAGAATCCAGGAGCAGGGGTTTCGGAGGTGAAACAGCCTCCCTGGTACGTCGGGATGATGCCAGCGTTTTCCCTGGCAAATGAGGCCAAGCCTGGCAGCGCAGGATATGTAAATACAGGGTTTTGTCTGTGCTGTTTAAGAAGCTTAATGCTGGCACAGGTGCTTTGGGAGGGAGAGGATCAGTTCTAATATGAATCAGCTCCCATTTTTATTTCATCCACTCGCGGCAGCTTAAAAGCTCCGTGTTATTTACAGAGCAGGTTTGTTGGGTGGCGCTAGGGATGCCGGGAACCGGAGTTATCTCCTGCTGGCTAAATAACTAGGACACAAATAATGTTATGCTTCCCATTCAGAGGCGTCAGCGCAGACCTGCGAGAGCGGTGTTGAGTAAGGATGGGGAAGAGCCTTTCTGCTCGTTTAATTCTGGTCGGAGGAGAACCTTGCCGGCTCTTGTCCTCTGGGGAGGCAGCAAACTGCCCTGTTTCTGGTTAGCTCGGAAGCGTGAGCTGCAGCGGTGACTCAGGGTACAAGCACTCGGTCATTAGCCCTCCTCCTTCCAGATGCTGTTGTACCTGCCTGTCGAGCAAGCCCTGCTTTTAATTTATCTTGCTTTTGTCAACACTTTCAAAGGCCCGAGCTTGCGGCTTGGCGTGCGTCGGCAGGCGGAGGCTCGCTGGGCAGCACGGAGAGCGCGGAGGGACCCATTGCTGACGGAGGGTCCCGCGCCCGCCCGGGCCGCCTGCAGTGGTACCTGAGGGCGAGCGTGGCGAAGCATTAGCAGCGTCGTCCTCTCAGTGTGACCTTAATATCAACAGTTGTTTGAAGATTAGCTTCATATGTCTGGGCTCCAAAGCGCCGGGAGCGGGTATCGGTGCAGGATGCTCTGCAGCCCTGCGTGCTGCAGGAAACGTACGACTTCTGCGCTTGAGCACGTCCCAGCCGCCCTTTCTTCAGAGGGCTTTGTGGAAGAGGATGTGAGCTGCTGCCTTTCAGTTGCAGAGCTAATCGTAAGAGGGAACAACTCCTAGCTCCGCTCCGTGCCCTTCCACGGGAGGGACGTGGTAACTGGTGAGGTGTCGCCTGCGCCGGTGCCACCATGAGAGCAGAGGGGTTTGAAGACCATGTCTCTTGCCCTCCGCGGCCGACAGCGTTAGATGCTTCATCTGCTTTGCTGCTGTGGAGCGAGGAGCTGTTTCTCCCAGGGTTAACGGAGGCAGCGAGGCGGCCGGTTGGGCCCTGTCAGCCTTATATGGCTGCGCACAGCGGGCGCTCGGCAGCTCCACTCGAGTTCAGTCTGAAGGGTTTTGTAAAAGTATGCATGCCATATATGAATAATTCTCCTTTCGGGTGTAGATCCACAGATCCCCACACCAGCAACAGATTACTCATGACTTAGGCTGAGCAGAGCACCGCAGCAAGAATTATATCAGTTGTCGAAACCATTTCCTGACGCGCCCGGGACCGCTCGCTGCGTGGTTACGCCGTGTGCTCCGAGGCTGCTGCAGAGGATTTGTCTCTTTATGGGGAAACGCTCGCCCTTGCATAGTCTGAATTGTATTTTTGCTGCGGCGGTGGAACGCTGAGCAGAGCGGTGCCCGACCCTCGGCTTCGGGCTTGCTTGTAGGAGCCAGCGGAGGTTAGCGGGGCAGAGCTGACGTTAGGAAACTGCTGGAAGAGCTGCCTTTGCACCCTTCCCGGGTGACAAGGGGGTGGTTTATCAGTGAGGGAGCCTTGCTGGGGGACACGGGACCTTGCTGAACCCAGACTAGATCAGACTCACAGAGGTGAAGGGGAAAAACTACTACTTTTTATCCATAATAATTTTCATAGAATCACAGAATCACAGACTGGTTTGGGTGGGAAGGGACCTTAAAGCCCACCCAGTCCCACCCCCTGCCATGGGCAGGGACACCTTCCACTAGACCAGGTTGCTCCAAGCCTCATCCAGCCTGGCCTTGGACACT
>NW_010224234.1:14057-22450 GCF_000690775.1 Eurypyga helias
AGGGGGGGGGGCGTCCACGGCTTGTCTGGAAACCCTGTGCCAGCGCCTCCCCACCCTCTCTGAGAAGAATTTCTTCCTGATGTCCAATCTAAATCTCCCCTCTTCCAGTCTAAACCCGTTACCTCTTTTTCTGTCACTACAGGCCCTTGTAAAAAGTCCCTCCCAGCTTTCCCAGTTTAGTAGTATGAATGCATTTTCCTCCTATTTCATTATTTTTCCTGCCCTTCAAAAATAGTTTTTGCTTTTTCTCCTCCCCCTTCTCCCAGTTTCAGAAAAGGGAACATAGTCCTCATTTCTCAGTTCTTCATGAAACCTCCGGGACTGTTCAGGGCTTTCCATGTGAAGGAGCACTGGGATGTGCATCCAGCACCGAGCCCCCAGCCGGGGCGCAAGACGAGCAGAAGAATGGTGACTTAGAGCCGCCGTTTCGGTGAGATGAGCAGCCCGTACCATCGCAGGGTTGTGTTTCTTACAGCGTCGATCATGACCCAAATCCAGGCTTTTTGGGAGTTGTCACACCTGTGCATGCTGTATTCTGCTTTGGGGAAGGTCCCAGGGGACCCCAAGGTCCCAAGGGACCCAGATTTAGGGAATGGTTTGGTTTCCACCACTTGCACTGTGCTCTCTGAATAAAATTGTGTCCATCCCTTCCTGTCAAGCAGGGTGCAAACCCTTTTCCTGCCCCTTCTCCCCCCTCCCAGGACACACCTGTCCAGGAGGCGACTCTGTCGGAGCAGGGAATTCCACGCTCTCCCAGCTCTTGCAGCCTGGGTTGTTCTGCCCAAGGCAGGCATTGGGTGTGTGAGCTTGGCACGGGGCATCGCCCAGGGGCAGGGGTGTTGGATCCCTCCCTCCTTCTGGATTTCTCCCGGGCTGCCAGTGCTGGGTTTCTTCTTCCTCACTGCTTCTCACTCGCTTCGCAACCTGAAATACTTGCCGCTTTGGAGAACAAAGGGCTTTGGGGATTTCCATGGCGGACAGTGCAAGTCTTTGCAGAGGAGACTGGGGCGTGAGTCAGGTTTTTTGGGGTTGGAGGGAAGGCAGGGCTGCGGCGCAGCTCTCGCCGGGCGGGCAGAGGCAGTGGTTGAGTTCGTGTGTGAGCACCCGTGGCACAGCCTGGCCCGCAGAGCAAGCTGGAGACATGCTCAGCTCCTCCGCTGGGAAGAAAAACGCGCTTGTGTGGGTTTAGACGCGGCTCTACCTTGCCGAGATCTTCATCTAAAATAACAACGTGTTTGGGCAGTCAGCCGGCCTCGCTGAGTCTGCCTGAACGCCCAGGGTGGCTTTTAGTCGAGTGTGTCAGCGCTGGCCTGCGCAGATTGCCGTCGGGGCTCTGGCTGGTTAGAGACCTTGGTCACGGAGTGGAGTCGGCATGGCGGCAGTTAAGCTCTTCCCGTCCGAACGCTGCGCACGCGGCTTACAGCATCGTGGCACCTCGCATCGGGCAGCTGGATCATGCTCAGTCCCTGCTCCGGACCCTGCGGCCGATACCACCTTGTGATGCATCGTTTAACTGAGCGAGTGTAGGTCGAGGTGGGCCCAGTTATTCGTAGAGTAAATCTTACTAATGATGTACCGTGACGGTAGGGGATTTTTCCTGAGGTCATGCTCTGCTCTGCCCCGTGCTGAAGCAGCTTTCATCGACACCTGCGAAGGGGAACTTGTTTCTGTGTCAGAGCTCTCCACAGTACCCCCATTCCCCAAACTCCCTCTCTCCCCCTTGACAGGGCCTGTCCCAGCCCTCGAGAGCCCCGTCATCTCTTACACAGATGTTCATACAAGTTTCTCTGCAACTTTGGATTCGTTCCTTTTGTGAAACCCGGTTCTTGTGCCTTTTGGATGAGTCTGAGCTTCCTTTAGACATGATCTAAAAATTTAAACAGCTTTTATTCGAGAAAAGGGCAATATTCTTAGACTCATGGAATGGTTTGGGTTGGAAGGGACCTTAAAGCCCATCCAGTTCCAACCCCTGTGCCATGGGCAGGGACACCTTCCACTAGACCAGGTTGCTCAAAGCCTCATCCAGCCTGGCCTTGGACACTTCCAGGGATGGGGCATCCACAGCTTCTCTGGGCAACCTGTGCCAGTGCTCCCCACCCTCTCCGGGAAGAATTTCTTCCTGATGTCCAATCTCCCCGGAGCCTTCTTCATTACGTTCTTGGAAATAACATTCTTCATTACAAACTTGGAGATAACTAGGGAAGTAAAGCTTAAAATCAGCAAATGAAAATGCACGTTGTTTTCAGGGATACGACTCGCCAAGCCGCCCTAACTTCTGTGCAGTGGTTTCGCCACCGCCACTGCGAGCATCCTCAGCTGGCTGCTGCTTTCCGGGGAGGAGCGGAGTTTGGAGCTGCCTTGCTCCGGTTCGTATGAAAGGTTATCGTCGTGCTGCTCCACAAACCAATCTTCAAAGCGGTGTCAGGACTGCCGCTGCTGCCTTCGTTCCTTGCCGTTTAATTGTGCTGAACTGACCGGATTAGCAGCTCCCAGCGTTAGGGCGAATGCAAACGAAGTGTTGCCCGAGCGTGCCTGACGCTGGGATTCGCGCAGCCATTCCCGTTTCTGTGCTGGGCTCACCCCTCTAGTCTGGGAAGCGCTTTTGCCTGATTCCTCTCTTTGTCTCTACGCAGACCTTGTAACCACATGGCATTAACTGTGCAGAATAAGTTGTGTTTTCACCCATCCTGCACAACTTCTTATCCCTGAGCGTGCAGAGATCCCATATGGCCTTAACACGGCAGACGACTGACCTGGCTTGCGGGCACCGCAGCCCCTGCAGCTTCAGGCTTTTGCACCACAGCGGCAAAATCCAAAGATGAAGGGAAGTTCAGAGAAGGAATGTGTAAAACAAGCCGTCACCGGTCGTCGTTTGGTTGTACGTGGGGCTGCCAGCCGATGCCCGCAGCCGGGGTTGCTTGCGAGGCAGTGCTTTTCGGGCAGCAGAGGACAGGACGTGTCTGCTCCAGCTGAAATCTATTTCAAGGTAACATACAGGGGGAAGAAAAAAAGTTGGCTTTTGGGTTTTTTTTGCGTTGAGCACAATTGACCTCTTGTTGGAGCTCTCGATGGGAAACGGGTGTCTGGAAGAAATGCTGGGAGTGTAGGAAATCCCACCGCGGGGTGCCGGGGGCTCAGCCGCATCCTGCCCTACCGCTGCGAGAGCAGGCAGCGCGTGTCCTGGTACTCACATCCGGGGTGGAACAGCCTCCGGAGTGAGGGAATTGCAATGCAGGCAGCGAGCACAGTGGCTGATGCAGGGAAGCATCATTTTCCAAGTGTCAGCTATGAGCGATCCGTCTCAGAGCCTCTCAGTGAGGCGCATCACCGCTGGCTGCACAGGAAGAGCCGTCCACGTGGTTGTCTCTGGTTTCATGGTCTTGTCCCCCAATTTTTAAGGGTAAAATCTGTCGAGCTGATCGTTATCCTGAAGCGCCAGTGAAGTTTTTGTGGAGAGCACTGGGGCCGCATCTCTGTGTCGTTATACCCGGGGAGGGTGGTGCTTTACCCCGCAGCGACACGGCCACTGACGCTGGGTTAGTGGGGTTGGACTGCTGCCGTAGGAGCTTGTGTTAAACTGGGAGGCGGGGGGAGAGGACGGATCAGCTTCCAACAAGGCAGCCCTGGGAGATGCTCACTGATCCCTGGCCCCACTTACACCTCTGGGCAGGTCGGATCAGCAGCTGGCAGTACAAGTGGCATCATTTGTTACTGCAAACTATTTTTGTTCACGTCATTTAAAAAAAAGACAAAAGCATTTAAGTCCAGAGTGTCTAAGTGCTGGAGTGTTTATCTTGGCGGTTGGGGCTTCGTGCCGTCTCTCTGCTGACTCCTGCGCCGAGGAGGGGCTCTTGGCCACCGCTCTCAAGCAGAGCTGCCCATCTTTGGGCTCCGAATGTGAGGCCCTGCACTCTGAAACGTGCCTTGGCTCTCCCCAGCCACAAAAACTGCTGTCATATAGGTTTGTTTAGCTTGTTTTAGAAAAAAAAAGAGTGGGGGGGGGTGTTTCCCAGCCAATTTTTTTCAGTCCTCACCGGAGTGCAGCCGAGAGGGGCTGAGTGTTGGATGCGCAGCCGTGGGGCTGTCGCTGCCCGTCGCGAAGAGGATGTGTGAGCAGAACCCCTTGGTGTGGGTAAACAGGTTCTCTGTAATCTGCGGGCGAAGTCTCGTTGCCAGACAGAAACCGGGAAAGAGGAAGGAGCAATGTACATGCTGACGACACGGTCTTGTGACTGCTGGCACAGGAGCCACCTGCCAGGGTGCTGAGGCTGATGCAGACGGCGTGACTGAGCCTCTCTAAACACGGGAATTTGGGTTAGATTTGCTTGTCTGAGTCTCCAGCGATGGTTTTGAGTGATTCACTGTATTGAGATTCTTTTATTTCATCTAACTTTCGATCTAAAGCTTAGGGACCAGGTTTTGTTAGGGTACTGAAATCAGATCTATCACTGAGGGGCTCGTTCTGACCTTGTTTTTAGAGCAGAGGCACAGCGTTCAAACCTTTGCTTAAAATAATGCTGGGTCTCCAACACAAAAAACACACGTGCATGACCTCAGTCTGTCTGTGTTCTCAGCACACTCAACTCCTGGAGCTGGAGTTACCTACCAGCTCTTGCTCTTCCTGTGTTAAATCTTGCCGGGCTCAGTACTCACTAACTGTCTCGCTTGGGATGTTTCATCAAAATTTCTTCCTGCTGCTCATGCTGGGCAGCCCCAGCATGGCCTGCTTCACCTCCTCGCACGCTAAAATCCAAACCAACCCAAAATACAAGACCTGTGCAAAGCAGGCATGGATCTGCCTCCCTGGGAAAGTGCTCAGCCAGCACCAGTGTCACTGTCCCTGTTCTTGAGGTGGCTTATCCTCTTCAAATCCCAGTAGAAACTGGCATGGGAGAGGGTTGACTCTGATGGGAGCAGGCCCAGCCTGCCCACTCATGGATGGAGAGTGCTGCCTATGGAAGCAGAGCTGTCCTGGCCTTGCTGGTACAAATCCTTACGCGGACTGTGCAACCTCAGAGCGTTCGGCTGCGGTGCTGATGCTGTGCACGGGCAGTAATGTTACAGCAGGCTTAGGGCTGCCGGCATATTCTCCAGGATAACCTGGTAGCGCATCAGCTCAAACAGGGATGCTGTGTTCTTGTGCTAGAAATGCTGCAGGCCCCGAGGAGAAGCCCTCAGCTCTCCACCAAGGGCTTCAGTGCTGGTTTTTGTGTCCCCCTGGGGCGTGCTCTGCGCGCTCCCCTGCATCCCGCTTCTTCTTGGGATCAGGAAACCCTTCCCAAATGATGGGGACAGATGGGTTGGGATATCCTGGGGTTCCCCCCTCCAGCCTGCCTTCCCCAGCGGCACACAAGGTGTTGGCTCCGGTTTTCATGTGAACCGGTCACAGGTTTCGTGCCACGCATCCGCCGCGTTTGGCCTCGCTCTTCTCGAGGGATGTTTTAGCTTGGGGGAGGCTCCTCTTTGCAGGTCAAAAGGAGAGGACGGGTGCTGCGCGAGGCTGGTGCAGCATGCTGAGGGGGTTAGGTGGATGCAGTCTGGGGAAGGCTCTTGTTAATCCGGTGTCTTCTCTTCCTAGGATAAAGATAAAGTTTCTCTAACCAAGACTCCGAAGTTGGACCGGAGCGATGGCGGCAAAGAGGTGAAAGAGCGAGCGACCAAACGCAAGTTGCCTTTCACTGTTGGAACAAATGGAGATCAAAAAGACTCGGATACAGGTACAGTCATGACATATTCCACCCTGGAAACGCGAGTGGTGGGGTCGTGGGGAGCACACAGTATCTAGTACGCAAGCACTCCGTACGGAAAGCGTTCCGTCGCATTTCCTGTCTGGTTTTAACTGAAGGAAGAGGCGTGATGACAAGAGGACAGGGGCTGTGGCATGCACGAACACATCTGGAGCCGCGTGGATTAAGATCCTTAGCTTCTTTGTGATATATTGCGCTGGGGTAAGGGATGGCTCTGTGAGGAGGCACCCCTTTTTTTGGCTGGGGGTCTGTTCTCCATTCCTAACTAGTCCAGTTCATGGACAAGCTGAGAAGCAGCGCTGGGCTGGCTAATAAGTACTCGGAAAGTAGGAGAATCGAGCTGACTACTTAAAACTTCCCAAAAATGAGCTTGTGGGCATCTGCCTAAAGTAAACCTGATGTATGTATATGTATACGCCGTGCTTTGTTGTTTTGGGGATTTAAACTTCTAGTACTTGACTGTCTTAAAACTGAACACTTATTTCCAATTGTTGTGTGCCCAGGCATTGTCCAGCCCATGTAAAACTGTCCAGAGGTCGTACTGATGGGCTGGAGGTGTGACTTCAGTCATGTGGCCGTCTGGGCCTGTTGGCGTGTTTCGGTCAGCCCTGTGGGGCTGGTGCGGTGATCCCCAGGACTGTAGGGGTATGAAGGTGACCTGTTTGGCCCCCACTGTTGGGACTACCAAGGCTGCTTCAGTGGCTGCAGCGCGCCCGAGCGACGCATCCTCGACATGCGTGGGGTTTCTGGGCAGCCTTGGTGCAGCTCTGGGTATTTCAGCCTGTGTCGTGGTCGGGCAGATGGTGTCTCGTGGCGGAAGAGTGGATAGCACATGTGGCTCGTGCACCCGCGTAGCTACGGAGACCCTGAACGGGCTGTTTGCTTTGTAATTTGCAACGAGGAAGAGCTGCCACACAGCTGGGACACGGAGAAAACAATGCGGCTTGGTTGCAGGGAGCTCAGCTACGGCTTCGTGGGCAGAGGTTTGCGTAGGTCCCGTCTCTACGTTTCTAGGAAACCTGCACTGGGACGTAGTTCTGGCCAGGTCAGGATCAGTAACCATGCCAAGAGAGAAAATGGACTAAAAGGTGGGAATATGCTTAAAAATGGTAAAAAAGCTGTGTTTAGGGTTACTCTCGGGTGAGCACGTGAGGTGGCCCGACGCGGTGCGTCAGCCTGCGTGAGCTGTCGGTGGGTCTGGTTCGGAACCTGGGAGGCGCCTCTGAAAAGGTGAGGAGGGCCACCCGGCTGACAGGGGGAGGGCTGTTTGGCAGGTGAGGACGCGCGGTGGCAAGCCCTGGCCCAGCCTTTCTAGTGGAAGGTGTCCCTGCCCACGGCAGGGGGGTTGGAAAAGGGTGATCTTTAAGGCCTCTTCCAACCCAAACCATTCCGTGATTCTATGAATCTGTGGGTTTCTGTGTGCCAAACACTGATTTTCTCCATTGCTGACTTCCCTGTCTGGAGAGAAAGTTTGCAAACATAATTAATTGTCATTAAACAACAGCTCATATGGTTGTTGGGATGGAGCAGGGGTGGGGCATCGGGTCTGGTTCCATGGCGTGTGGACGGGCGAGCGCATGAATAAATCAGGGCTTGCGGATGGGGGAGAAGGGGTGTCCCCGGCACTTGGGGAGATGGTGGGGTTACATCCCGACACGAGCCATCTTCCCTCGCTCCGAATGGGCGGGTGGGGGGTGCTTTGGCACGGGCCGTGGTGCCGCGGTGGCTCACTTGAACACGTTTAGGGCTGTCACCTTTGGAGCAGCTGGGCGAAGGCAGAGCTGATCAACCAGAACCGTAGCTGCTGCTTTTTGTCACGGGTGTTTCTGCCACGCTCGATACTTGGTTGAGAATTTAAACCCAGACTCGCTTCAGGGCCATCTGACCCCTGTGACAGCTAAAATGTCACGGCAGAGCTCCGCCAGCTCGCTTCCCCTGTCCCCCTGAAGCAGGTACCTGCTTCTCGCAGGGCTCTGGTCTCTCTCGGGCTGCAGGGATGTTCGAAGTGTTTCTGCTGGTGGCATCCAGAAGGAAACCAGGTGAAAGGGAGAGCGGAGCGCGGCATGGGGGAGAGGCTGCGGCCACTGCGGGGTGCGGAGGAGCGGGAGCAGCCCGTGAGACACCTTTTCCCCATCGGCTCCCGCGGAACCTCTGCTGTCAGTGACTCGACCTCCAGGCACGTCTCCCCCTTCCCCTTCCCGGCTCGTCCTTCCTGGGGAAGCGGTGTGCGGGCGGCAGGGCTGAGCAGCAGCAGCCCAGCTCCTCGCCTTGCCTGCGGGACAGACGGAGACCCGGAGGTGGCCGTTTCACCCAAAAACACATTTAAAAACAAACTGGGCTCGAGAAACGCTGGAAAGGTGTAGGCGAGACTCTATCAACCTCTTTGGTGGAGCCTGGAGAAAGGAAGTGACTCAGGGGCTGGGGAGGAGATAGCAGCAGGGAGCTGCGGATCAGCGGGCAGGGGAGAGGCAGGCGGATCGAGGTCTTTTCCTCCAGGATTCGGATGCTGGAGGTGGGAGAAGCCTTACCGGCACCTTGCTCTCCCCTCACACCACCCTGCTGCAGCCGTGGGGCTTGTCAGGCCCTTCCGCTCCTTGGCCTGGCGCTAGCTGGGCTTCTGTTAAGCAGGGGGAGGTGTGTTGGTGG
>NW_010224235.1:0-45296 GCF_000690775.1 Eurypyga helias
CTATGATTCTATGATTCTAAGTGTTCACTACCTCTAGGCAAATGTGAGCTTGCAGAAAATGAAGCAGCACATCCATTCTAATGCATAAAATTATTTCTACCATGAATTATTTGCCAGTTACCTCTTGCTTCCATTCTGTCATAAGCTGAAAGTAACGTTTAATTACCTCAATATCCCACTAATAATGAAAATCTCAAATACAACACAAAAAAATTGCAAGGCAGGAAGTTGTTTTTAAAAATAAGTTAAGTAATCAAAATATTGTAATCCAAATTGTCTTGTCTGTTAATATTTTTTTCATAGTGTGTTAAAATGAAAATGTCAATTTAAACTAAATCCGTATGCGAATTAATGGGTTGGTCTTTCACTCTACCATGAGTTACAATGGGGCTGCATGTCAGCTTACAGCTCCACTAAAATGTCAAAAGATGCTTTATCTTCTAACCCCATTCAAGTATCTGTTCATGTACAGGGACAGAAAGCAATCAATATGTCAGGGCCTTACTAGCCCTGACTGCCTCCCAGGGGTTCCCCCTACACTGTCCATGGCCCAGAACCCAATTTCAGTCCAGCCTGGGGCTGTTGGTCCCTGCCCCAGTGAAACCATAGGGTACTGGTCTCCAGCTCCCCACAGACAAGCCCTGTCTGGCCATGGGCCCTGCTGTACTGGGCCCAGCCATGGGCCCATGGCCTGGCCCATCCCCACGGAGCTGGCTGATGCCAGGGGCTGACCCCCAGCTCCCCGGCCTGCTCTGCTTCCTGGCTGGGGTGGTGGAATCTGGCAAGGTCCTGCCCAGCAGCACCAGGTTTCCACACTGGTCCTGGCATCCCAGTCCCAGGGAGCAGCCAGCCTTGTACCCTGCTGACACAGTCTAATTAAGTATAAAGGATTAAGGATAAAGTGGTGAATTTTCTATCTGCTGTCGCTAGGACAAAAAATTTATAACTCATTCGTATTTTAGCCATCAATTTTTGAAGGAGAGGCAGGAGAGGAAGATTGAAATCTTGCTGAGCATGTCATTGTCATGTATTTATTTTTCAGGGAAGGAATGAAAGGAGAGTAATGTGCTTGTTCTGCTGTTCTAGTGAATTTTCTGATGTACCTCTCCAGTGATTTATTTACATTATTCCATGTGGGGTTTTTTGTGCTGTTTACAAGACACTATTTCCAAACTATGGCAAGAGGATATGCATGAAATCTGAGCTTCAGTGAGAATTCATTCCTGGCTTTACAGTAGAGTCAAGATCTCATCCTGAGTACTACTTATTTCTACCTACATAAAATGTTGTGGTCCCAATAGAGGGAAGTTTATTGTCAGATTAGCATTTACTGTAAGATTCTGTGCTCAGTGGAGTACAGACATTGAAAGGTTTTCATTATTTTAAAGTGATCCCTTTCTTCCTGATGATCATAAATAGCTCTCTAGGGGGCTGGAAACCAAAGTCTGCTGTATTCTTCCTATCTTTTTGTACACACTTTTTTTCGCTTTACTGCATCCATATTTATTTTATTGTTGGCATTGTTCAGAAGAGTTATCGTAATGTAGATCAGATGGTTGATTAAACCACAGCTGGCTTTTAAAAATATTTATAAAACTCCAGCATGCTTTTAAAAAGAATTCTGAAAACAAATATAGAAAATACAGTGTGGGAATTTTTTTTTTAGTCCTCTGTGCTAACATTTGTAATGTTTGGGTAGCAGTTTGTATATAAATAGAAAATATTAGATATTGTATTATACTACTAATCTCCTATCCATTATTCCTTTTAAAGTAATTTTACTGCAGGAAATGGAAGAGGAAATGTTAGGTAGGAGGAGGTGTGGATTGTTATCAATTGGTTGCCTGACAAGCAAGGTTATGTTTTCTGATGTTGTGATAATCTGCTATTTTTAAGATGTCAGATTTGGGCCAAGAATCTAAGTGGGGAATTTTATCCCAAATAGTCTTCTGCTTCCCTGCCCATCACAAGCAAGATGCCATCATAGCTGGAAATCTTCTTCCAGATGGTGTATGTAGCTTTGAGTTTGATGAAAGGCATTGTGAATGATTAAGCATGCACTAAAGTAAGCTGTAGCTTGTGACTACTGTTTTCTTGAGTAAATAGAGCAAGGTGTTTAATCAAGCAACAAAGTGCCAGAAACATGTAGCTATACAAATCTCAAATGTCATGATACCACAGACATTGCTAATGCATCTCGTCACTTGAGCCTGTCACTTCACCAAAGTATATGGTGTGAAATAGTCATTGTAATTCTCTGCTAGGGAGCCATAGGAAGGCTCAGACACTGCAAATGACTGTATGCTTCATTTACCCTTGTGACTACTCCCAGTGACTTCAGTGGAACTTACTACAGAAATTATTATATCCATGATTCTAGAATTTGAGTGTGCATTGCAAATTGCCTTTCAGAACTTGTGAAGACTGGTGCAGGATTCAGAGGTTTGCATCCATTTGTCATTTAATCCTACCCAGGCAAGCACAAAATGATGTTGCAGTGATCTGTTAGAGTTTTTTTTCAGGAAACACTATACTTTGGACTTTGTTCCTGATACACATATATCTTTCTGAATGTTCAGAGAAATGTATATGTGCATGAGGAGAAATGAAATAAAATAGTGAGTTAAAATAAAGATCTCTGCTGTAAAAAGGTAATAAACTTGGGACAAATAAATCTTGTTAGAAAAGCTTTTAGTCAGGTTATAGGTCCCTCAGTTTTGCCATTGTTTCTTTAGCTCTGCTTTCAGAAAAATAGCTCAATTGCAATGAAAGAATGATGCCTTTCTGTCCCTTTTCCCTTGGATAGTTTGGTTGCCAAGTAATTTCTTTTTTACAAAGTGAAAGAATGGAAGAGCATAGCTATGTATCTTTCTGCAATCATCTGAGCAAGATTGTACAGAGGAACAATCTACACAGCCTTGAAGTGGCCCTCATGTGCTGAAGGGCCGGGGATTGAATAGAGATAAGCTGTCATGTACATCTCTGATTCCTCCTGGGGCCTGTATAATATCTGGTTTTATACTTGTTGACCACATAACCAAGTCTTAGCAAAATGTATTGTGTGTCTTTTAAAGTTTCTACTCTCTTTTATGTCAGTTCAGTTTTTTCATCTTTTATTTCTTTCAAACTACATGATCAGTTGCTGAAAATGTCCTAGACTCTTAGGAGAAAAGCCACAGACACACATATAGGACATATTCCTCCTCCTCCACCAGTCAGCTCAAACCTCAGCTGCAACTTGTAATGTTTTCCCCCAACAAAGACAGTGGGGAGGTCTGAAAAGAGCCCTCATGTTAGGAAATGGTATAGCATTTTCTTAATTTCGACAAGCTCTACAATTTAGCCTGTACGCATAAAAAACATGCCTCTGAAGCATGTTACAGTCGAGTAACTCCTTCCTTCTGTACAGATCATGTTTCTTCCTTTGTAACAGGACTCTGGAAAGATCCTGGAATCCTGAATGGTTAAAGTAAAAAACAAGTTGCATCCTCTAACAAGCGTTTGAAAGGGGACAGATAAATCTTTTGGTGAGAAGACCCTCTGCAGTGGCTCTTTCTTTCCTACATGTCTCCCCAGGACATGGGTGTACTGGAAAAGATGAAGTTGAGACTGTACCCCAGCAAGCACACTTCTTAGGTAGTGTTAGAATGCCAACCTGTCAGGCATGGCATGCAGGAGGCGCTTCTCAAGAAGCTAGGCTATCGTCTGCATAAATATCCAGTATGTTTGGATGCGAGTTCGGAGCACAGTTACAGTTAATCCCCAAGTAAATAATACGCAACAACAAAAAAGTCCACTTACTGCTTAAATGTAAAACCATGAGAAAATAACATTAGAACCGGTAAACAGTATACACAGAGGAAAACTGAAAAACTCTGAAATACCCAGTTTGGTGGAGAAAGATGCCTGATGGCTGTGATATCTTGTGGGGATTAAAAACTAAAAATGGCTTGAGGCTTTTCACATAAGCACAGTATGTTCAGAGAGAAGAATACTTTCAAGTTTGGCTCCAAATATTGAAACTAAATTTAAAGAGGAGGATTTTTCAGAAATTTGTTGAATCCATAAGCTATTGAAATGCTTTCTGTGACCTCTGCTGGGAAAAAAGACAAAGTAAGCAATCCCAAAATTGTTCAATAATTAAATGCATGTTTGAAGTGATTTTTTTTTTCCCTCTGCCTAGCTAAATACATGTTTAAATTGAAAGTTATATAACCCTGTAGAAAACAGGCTATGGCACAGTCTAATCTTGAATTATGTGCAGAATGTTTACAGCCGAGATCACATTAATACAGCTATTTTAGACTTAGCACTGTGCGAGTGCTCTTTGCTCATCTTGAAGAATTGCTGCCTATGAATTGTAAAATATCAAGAGCAATTTTTTTGTGTTTGTGGCTCCCACTAACGATTTTGGGTGGTATAATTGAAGGACAGGCTTGGCTGACCGGGATCACATTTTGGCTTTACTATGTTACTGTGAGCTGTTTAAGACTATCTCCCAGAGTCTTGTTTAGAGAGAGAAAAAAAGAATTGGCAGCGGAGGGTGAGAAGAGAGGAAAAGGGGGATGTTTAGAACTGGGATACTTACAGACTCTTCCAGTAATCTACAGAAAACAGGAATTTAGGATTGGTCTAACCATTTTTAGGATGTGGCTAACTTGTGGAAGAAAGCGTTCTTCCTACACTATTGCTGTCTGGGGCTGGTGCTCCAGGGCAACATGTATGATACAAAGACAGAGCGGGTACCCGAGAGTATGTAGGACTGATGAGTAGAGGAAGAACCAGTGTGGAAATCAGGATTTTAATTTCATAAGGAATTTTGAGTTACTTCTATTTTGACACAGAATATCCCTCACTTGACTTGAATCATTTTGCTGTGATAAATCAAGGTGTTCTTTTCGTAATTCACCTTTCAAAATATTTGAAAATATTGCAATAGAAGGGCATTCCAAATGAGAAATCAGAATGTCTTATTTGGAAGTTTCAGTCTTCTCGAAATACTGACTTTTTTTATTTCTTTTAAATTCTTTACCTGAAATGGTCCCATTTCTGCTATGTGCCTCTTTTCTTTTTTTTTTTTTTTGGGTTTCCTTTAGTGTTGGCTTTGTTTCTTTTGCTTGTTTATATGTATCTTTTTTGTAGACAACTAACCAGACTGAAAAGCTTATTTGGAAGCTCTGATGGCCACATTCCTGAGTTCTGTAAACTCCAAGGGGTACACAGTTCTCTGAAATATCTCTATCTAAACTGCTCCGCAAACCCCAGTGAATGTTACCAGAGGCTTCAGTGGTATTGCAAGATTCATTCTGTTTCTGACCATGCCTGTGGGCTACAAGGCTCTTAGGTATTCATTTGCACTGGGTAGTCACCATTATTTTCAGAGCCAAGCTTGGAGGGCTTGTACCACTGACTCAGGACCAGCCTGGCTGCATCCCAAACCATTGCTCTTCAAAGCGTTTGACTTTTTATTACTTCAGAGCCTTCTTAAGTTTTACTGAATATTATTCTCACAGTTACTCAGTTGCTCCAAACACAATTAGGCATCTGCTGTCTTTAGGTTTTCTCAAAACGCATGTCAGTATTTCATCTCTACCCTATATGATTGTGTATACCTTTATTGGTCTTCTCTTGAGCCATGCTGAGGGCTGTCTCCTAATCATTTAAACCTATGTCATCTCTGACAAATTTTCTCCTATAATGTAGTAATTAAATCATTAGATTTAAAAAAAAAAACACCCACAAAAAGACAAGAGGAAAAACCTAGCTTTAAAAATGTACCCATTTAAATATATGGTTATTATAAAATGTAAATACTGTAGGAAAAACACTGGCTGTAGCTGTTTTCCCATGTACAGTAACTACTGTAGCTGTTGTGCTGATGCTTAAGGCTAACTAGTTTCTTCTTCATCCTTACTGCGGTGATCCTTAGAAACATGAATGATTAAAGATCTATGATTTTTCAGCATCTTTTGGCCATGAAATGATTCATTACACACAGGCTTTTATTTTTTTCTGTACATTTGATTAAGTAAGACTAGTCAGAACAAATCATGAAACAAAGACTGACCTTTGTGACAGGCCAACATGAATAACCTCTGATCTTCCTCTTGAAAGCTATTATGCTTTCTGTATTTTTGTTGAGTATTTCTGGGTTTGGTGGTGGTTTTTCTGGTTTGGCTTGGTTTTTTTTTTTAATAAATCTAAAATTTAAGTGAGGTGAATCTTAACTCTTGTGTTTACTGCCTTAATTTGTCTAGCTATGAAATAACTGTAGCCACTCCTTAAGCTTTTGGCATGCATTAAGATGGGTATGCAAATGTAGCACTTCTAGGGAGACTTTCATTTACAAATCAATTAAATGGGTACATGTCTGCATCAACAACTGATTGCATTCCTGATGGCAAAGCCTACCTGCTTTAAACAAATGGAACACAGGGTTAATATCAGATATGTCTTCTGTATTAACAAAAAATAATTAAAAAATAGTCAACTAGTGTTTCCCATTTACTGCTACATTCCTAAAAAGTAGTCATGGCACTTAACATCAATGGTTTGGATATTTATTCTTAGGCAGAGCTAGATATTTGGTTTGTTTCTGTTCCTTCTCGAACTGTTGACTGAAAAAATTTTCTTAACCATTGTAAACATTTTAAATGCTTTTATGAGATCTTGCTCAATGCCATCACTTTTCAAAACCCAGCAACTTGCCATAACAGGAATTTCAGAAATACTGGCTAAAACATCTTGACAAGCTAAACATTTTTTGAAGTCGGAGTAGGTGGACTTGGTTGACTTACTGCCAACTGCAGTATCTGTACACTGTCGAAGAAGATAAGCAGTGCAACACAGAGAGGATTAAGGCTGGTGCCAGGAATCTGCAGTTTCTGGACCAGGTCTCAATTCTGCTATTGTGTCGTGTTTTAAGCAACTTCTATCTTTCTTGTCTGAGCTTGTTCCACTGTCCACGAATTGGGGACAATATTTATCTACTCCTTTCAAAGAAGGAAGTTTATTTTCCTCAAGTTTTGAAGGGTGTAAGCCCTAAGGATTATTACCTGCACCTACGCATGTGCATATGGCACACATTAAATTGCTCACAGCCTCTTAGCAGGAGTGGTGTTCAGCAATGCAACATTTGAGGAAGTTTTTTTTTCAGTTTGAGAACAGAATAATTCTGAACTGCAAAAGAATCTGGTAGGTTTGGCCAGGTTTCAAAATTTTAGACTTTTCTTATGCTTTCCACAAACAACTGACTGAAATAATTTAGTCTCTTTTTGTCTCTCTTCCACAAATACTGCGGTTGGCATTAACATCTCTGAAACAGGGAACCTGAAACTTCCTGCCAGTGATGTTAAGATTCCAGTTGCACCTCAGATATACAACATAAATGCCTAAAAATACAAACTGTCAAATCTTTCTGTCATGGGCAAACGTGAGAACACAGCAGTGAACAATTAGTGTTTGTAGAATGCAAAATTTCAAATGCTTATAACCATCCCACTTTTTAACTCTCTCTGCACATGATCATGTATACCAACATGCAACTTAAATTCATTATTTTTTTTAAAAAAGTTTTGTTTTACTGCTTCTGTGCAAAAGGGATTCAGCATTCTCACACACTATTGTATTCTTGACCACTACATGTACCCTCAAAGAGCATGAAGATTCTTAAAAACAGATGTCATCAATTTCTTGGCTTTGCAAATTCTAGCATATCCTGGCTCTTTCTGGATGTCAGAGTAAACAACTTGATACCTAGCTCATGTTTCTTTTATAGCTTTGAACTCTCCATAACTATCTTCTGGATTTTCAGTGAACCATACCCATTCTTTAAAGTCTATGACATGTTACTCCTCAAATTCTCTATGTATTACCCTGGGTTTTCTTTCTGTGATCTCTTCTCTCATTCTTTCCGAAGTATTTTTCTTCTGTATTTTTACCTTGTTAAACTTTGGGTGCTGGATGCTACACTCTTCAAAATTGTCCAAAGGTATATATAAGTTAAAAGTCACAAATTTGCTTCCTAAATTGAGTAGTTATTTTGGAAAATGTTGGCTCAGCTAAGAACAGAAATTTAGATTGTTCTTTCTTACTCTGGTTATCCTCCTGCTCTAAGAGAGGGCCACTTCTAAATACTCCTCTTGTCTAGATAAATCACCTGTTTAGCAAGTTACAAAGGCTGAACATTTTGAGAACCCAAACAGCCAGTATGAACCAGAGTTAGGTTTCCAGTTCACAGAAATCCTTCTCTGTGCCCCACCTGGTGAAGGTTAACAAGCAATTCTTGAGAAAGATCTTCCTTTCTGGGTGCAGATCAAGTTATGCAAGTGGATACTTAGCATCTTCTGAAATAGAGTGTTCTTGATCTGAAATGGGCTATCTGACAGCTTCCTGCCTTTTGTAGGTGTTTATTGTGCCATGTATTTTTGCCTGATTGCATTTGAGATTGAAGATGGAAACCAAGGAAATATTAATAATCCTTTTCTCTTCAAAACATGCCATCAGTCTAAGAACATTAGGAAAACAAATAAAAAAACCCTAGCCTAAACCCTGAATATATTTTAGAGGCTACTAAACAAAACATATCAACTACCAAAACTCAGCCTAAAAATAAAGAGTATCTTTTTTCTTGATGAGCCAGAAACCAGTGTAATCTGTCTGGTAGACAAACAAAAAGCTTATCTAGTTCATTTCATGTTCATCTAAAGTTGATCCACTTAATTATTTCTTCCACCAAACAGCCCACTGCTGGTTTTTTTGTTTGTTTGTTTGTTTTTTTTTAAATGTCAGTGTTACAGGAGAGGTTTTATGCTCAGAGGACCTGGGATTAGAAGAACAATCATGTTGATATTGGAGATTCGTGTTTGGAGGCAGATTGCTGTTGAGCGTGAAGAAAATTCTTATGCTGACACGCATCTGTGTTATGAAATAATTTCAAACTCTGGGATGGTAGCAGATGTTATAGTCCAAAGAATCAAAACTGTTGGTTTTGGATAGAAAAAACAACCTCCAGTCTTACTAGAAAACAGAAGACAGCACATGGCATAATAGGTCAATTTAAAGGCATTGTTTGCAGTAAAGCTGACATTTCAGGCATTATCTGCAGTGCTCACTTGAAGTAGGCCATTTTGCTGGGCAGAGAAGGATTTTATACATTCTTTTATATTACCATGTCAAATTGGATTAGAACATAATAAAATGAGAATGTAACTAAAGGCCTTTGGGATTTCTGGTTATGCAGTGTAATAACATGCACAAGGAATTACAATGAATGTATTCTTCAGAAGTATGACAGGCTTGGGTGTAGTTGTGTGGACCTTCCCTTTTTGTAGCACATCACCTTGGTTTATCCCTCCTGTGCTGCACTCTGTGATTTTCCTTCATTGTTTGCTCAGCATTTCTCTGTTTAGTAATTATTAATATTAGAAACAAAACATTCATAGATAAAATGATTGAAAACCTGCTACAGTTGCTACAGGTTCTGTTTGCCACCATAATCTGCCCAACAGTGCTCAAAACCTTGCTGAAATTTCTTTTGATGAGATCCACTAATGCTGCCTGCTGGCCTGGTTTGGGGTGTAGCCACGGAAGTGTTCACTTCAGTTGCTTCAACCAGTAGCCCGCAGGATTCAGCTTCTGCTGTCAGTCTGCGAGGTAGGAAACTTGGTTTCTTAAATGATGCTTGAAGGGTTTCTCGTAACTTTATGGAGTAAGTTCTAACCTTTGAAATTTTGGAAATGTTAATTAGTAAGCTGAGTACTCCATACTTTCATTTATCTGCTACCCTTATCTCAGAACTCACATTAGCCAAAATTGGACTGTGTCTCCTATGGACTATGAGTCATTTGCTTTGAAAAGGTCTCTGTTAGCTCAAAACCCAGTGACAAGTCTAAATGGCAGGGCTTGTGTTCTGCTTGGATAAATAGGGTTATGCTTCACACAGAAAGTAATGTCAATAGGAATTAATGAATGACTCATGTTTCAAACCTGAATTTAATTTCAGAGATTACAGAAAATCTGAATACAAACTATATGCCACATTGCTTTTGAAATTTGGAAAGGGAAGTGATTAAAAAGAAAATACCAGAGCCAATCTTTTGCCTAATTTAAAGCATGAAAAACTCCGGCGTGCATGTGCATTCAACTTTCAGTTGATTCTAAAACTGAAAGTTGAGCTTGGGACACTTCATGCTGTACACAGGCAGGCTTTCACTTGGAAGGACTGTCATCTGCCCTGTCACATTCTTACTTTCCCCTTGCAGTTGAAGAGCAGTAACTTTTTGTAGAAAGGCCAGGTTCATCCTTCTCTGACACTGAGTGCTCATGCCTCACCTGTACCTTGGGTGAGGAACTGCTAGTGCTGCTGCTGCAGTTCCATCCTAGCATGGAAGAGGATTGTGCAGCACGTATGCAGCACATTCCACACACAAATATGTAATGCTGAATAGGAACACTGAGAAATCATCTTAAAACAAAGCCAATATCAATTTTCAAGAAGAAATTCCAAACAAAAAAAGGGATGTAATGAGTTTGATCTGTAATATGGGCATCCTGCCAGACCACAGAGGAATAAGGTTGTTGGGGTAAGATCAAAGAAAATCAGTAGAATTGGTTAGATATTAAAATTATGTTAAATAGTTACTAGGAGACTTTGTTAAAGGGTAATGTTGTGTGACTAGATCAACTCATAACGTACTGTAACTTAGGAGAACTATAAACATAGAAGTAGTGAGGTAATGAAATAGGTAATGCGCGTGTGTGAACTAAGAAAGGTAAAAAGTTTAAGGCCGTTCATTCACCTAAACGACCACCAGACGACCACCTGAAGACCCCCGAGTCCACCGCCAGAGGGAACTACGCATGCTCAGATGGGAGGAGACCTAATTACCATGAGAAGCGGAGCTCATTATCATACGAAGCGAGGCTGATGTCGCAATCTAATACATATGTAATTTTTGATAGTATAAGTTGCGTTCGGGATGCGATGGGATTTGTAGCCAGATTTGGGTGCGTACCCCGGCTACCCAGCGCTGAATAAAAGCACCTGCATATAATCACTCCGTGGTTAGGTGGTGGCTACGCTAACAAGGTGAGGGTCTGAATTCAGGGAAGTATTTGTCTCAGCACATCCTTTACTTTTCAGAAGCTTCTTACACTCAGCTAAGCATATGTTTAAATGCTTTCCTGAATGACATCTAACAAACTCACATGTTGATCTTACCTTTAATGTTATTTGGTTTATGTGACTCTAAAATGTGCATCCATTGGAGTGTGGTTTCACATAGCAAATGACATATTTATAGACTTGGCACTAGTACTTTCACTTTTGTGGATTTCTGTAATGTATCATTCTCATTGAAGGTCTGTTCTCCATAGGAGGTGCGTGATTAATTTCTAAGCATTACAGGGAGGTTGCATCATGCTTTGAGAAGGAAGTGCTTTCTTTTTCAAAAGTAATTTCTATCCTAAACACTAATTGGACTTCTGCATAGAATTGGATACCAGAGACTTTGGGATAACAGAAATAGAGACTTAGAAGCTTCCCATTTCCTTATGCAACAAAGTGATATCAAACAAAGAGTTAAACCAGTTCAGTGTGTTTTTTAGTTTTCATGGGACAGCCTTGTCTGAACTGTTTGCCTCCATTATAGATGTGGTCTTATGAAAATATACTCATTTGAAGGGCTGGAGATCACTAACTAAGACATCTTGAACCTACAATTTTGGCTGATTCGTATGCTGTAACTTGTGGCAAAACACAGGACAAGCAAAATAAGAAAAGGAGTATTTCCTTAAACAAGTTTTAGATTAACTAAGATTAAGAGAAAAAACATTGACCAGCTTTTCTACCCTATCAGCAGGGTGATCACTAAACCCACTATCTCCTACATAAGACATTCTTTAACATATTTGAAGAACGTGAAATGAGGACTGAAAATGTACTGTCAATTTTCTTGGATTAAGGTCAAAACTTGAGAAAGAGAGAGAATATTTTTCTTCATAAATTTATAAGACAATTTCAGTTATAATCAGATCGAGGAAATAACATCAGAAACAATAAGATTTCAAAAAGAAAAATTATAATACTTACATTGGTGACATATTCAATATCCTTCCAAATATTACATTCCCTGGGAAAATCTGCCAAATCTAAAAAATTATCCACTATCACTTGGCCAATCAAGTCATGCCTGGAGAATCTGTCAAAGTCATACACAGAGAAATGGAGTTTCCTTGCATTCAGATCATTGTATGGGACAGTAAATAAAAAAACTTCATCAAATACTGGATTTAGGGTCTTTCTGTGCACTTTAGTCTGGTGTTTTGTTTTTCTATCAGGAAGCAGATATATCTTGACATATGGATCTGAAGTTCCAGAGAAGTCCTTTGCTGGCAGGTTGATGGCCTTGTGTATCTTCACTATCAGCTGCTCTAAATCACAGTCATATTTCAGAATAAAGTTCAGTTTTCCACAAGCCTTGCTATTACTCCTCCGGCCATCGTCTGTGTCCACTGATCTTTGTTTATAGAGCTCCGGCTTAATGCGACCAATCCCCGTCAGTTGCTCCTGTTTCTGAACCTGCTGGATGTTGAAGTCGGGGTTGGAGAGGTTGAGCTGTCTTCGGATTGAATTATGCCTTAAGTGAAAACGAAAGAATTGAAACAGCTTGTGTTGAAGATGATAAGAATTTGTGCACAAACACTGAAGTTTCTGTTCTACTCTGACATATTTTTGTAAGGTACAGTGGGGTCAGAATTTTACTCACGTAAAGCATGATACCCAACAGTTGTGAGCTCACCTTCAGCGTTAGACCACTAATATCACCTGATTTTGTGTTCCTGTGTCTCAAGCTACTCGTGTGCACTCTCCAAACATGGCTGAAGAAAGTGACAATGGCAAATTTAAATTCAAAGCATCTGCCTAATGACAAATATACTGATATGATAAGGACTGTAGCTGTTCTTATCAGTTACTATTTTCAGCTGAAACCTTTGGGTTAATGTCTATGCAAGTAGATATATTATGTAAATGGCAGTAGGATCTGGCCTACTATGCCAGCTGAGCTTGTTGTTTTGGAAGGTAAAGCTGGACAAAGGAGAAAACTTCAGGACATCTCTGCAGTTCACATACTTAGCGATCTCTACGACTACTTCATGTACGAGTGAGCTGTTCTGGTCTGAAACTGCTTACTGACCACCCCAACAACCATTTTGTTTTTTCTTTCATACCTGATATAATAAGCTCTGTGGTACTTTGGCTAAAAAGCTTCTTTAGTTTCATTACTCCGAGGACAGAAAGTTGCTTTTAGCTTCGGTCCAGTGAAATTTATTACCTGGAATCACTCAGTTACTGTGATTGAAATTTCCACTTCAGGAGATGGTAACAGAAATCAAATTTGCAAACCCTGTCAGGGTAGTGGGATGTGAAAGCTGGATTAGGTAAAATTCTAACCTTATATGAGTTGGATTCCACTATTCATGTGCAGAAATCATTCAGTGTATTGGAGTACCATGAGCTGTGGCTGAACACAGAAAGAGCATGTGGAAAATGCTAGCACAGGATTAGTCCAAAGCTATTTATGTTGAATGTAATAGTTCCTCTCAGCAATAGTTCCTCTGCTATCATTGTTCATTCATTCCTTGTAAATATGTGTTTATGTATGCTTAAAACAGGAACAGCCTCTTATATACTATCTGTTTTTTTCTCTTGTTGCATAATAAATACTAATTTTACAGCTATACAACAGGTATTTCCAGGATAAAATACTATCATGTCACAAAAAAAATATTATTGTTCAACCCTTAAGCTCCTCATCACGGCAGGGGGTGCAGAATATCCTGGGGAGGAGTAAAAAGACGGGCACTGGAGAGACAGTTTAGCAGGCATTGTAGCAGGGGTAGGTGCTGGTCTCTGTGGCCACCCAGGAAAGCCACAGCTGGCCACCCCAGTTATGCCAGGAAGCAGCAGAGACAAAGGTGACAAATGAAGGATGTGGGGCAAGGAAGATGGGCTGCTCCTGCGAAAGAAGCTTTTGGAGAAGACCTGGGCAAAATAAGGGGCAATGAAAGAGCAAAACCTGTATCACCAAACAGTGTAGGGTAGGGGCGGGAGCTGGACAAGCCATGCCCTGGTGGGCAGAGAGCCAGTGTCACACTGGCTGGAGACAGCCAGGCCAGGCACAGCTTCCAGTAGAAAACCCTGCAGAGATTCACAGGCGAAGACACTGTCCTTGCACTCAGGATGCTGTGTGGCCCCAGCATCCTTATGCTAATCTAAAGGGGAAGGGCACCTGGAGCTTTTGCTGCATAGCATCAGTAATGTTCTGGGAACTCCTCACATTCTTTCTGGGACATATTTTGGACAACTGGCAATTACTGAACTGGCTGCTAGTTGCTGTGATCTTACCCATGTTCAGGTGTGCCTGCAGGCAAGAGTCTTGGCTAAACTTGCTCTCCCAGATGGCAAGAAAGGCTAGTAAACAGCTACTGGGCTAGTGCTGTACCTTCTCCAGATGAAGTGCATCTGCTTGACTCAGAAATTTACTGGCTCTTCACATCCTGATCCTTTTTCTTACTGTGTGAAATACAATCCTTTCATCACCTGCCCCTGCACACACTCTCACCTCTTCTCTTTCCTCTTCCCTCTTCTACTGGTTCTCCAGTTCCCCTGGAGACATCATGGACTCTCATTCAATCCCTTTTCCCCCCACAGTCATGATTGTGGCTAAAATACAGGACTTTTAATCCTATTTCTAACTCTTGCAAGTGTTTCATTAGCTTGCCCTACTTTTCTTCTTTGGCTGTTTTAAAAATCTTTGAGGAGGTATTACTGAGCGTTCAGCATCAGTGCTAAGTGCAAATGAATATGCTTCACAAGCTAAATCTGTTGCTTTAAGGGACACCCAGTGCTCTGTCTTCTCCAGCTTCTGAGGGAGAGACACAAATGAGACGGTAGTTGATAGAAGAGTGAAATAGCATTGTGATCCTGTCCTTTTAACCTAAGGGGTTTGTGCACCTCAAAGAATGACTTTTGTGTAATTACATTTTTTAAATAACATTACAAGTGAATTATGCATTTTTAATAGGTCATTGTACTGGATAATCAAGCTGTGGTCTTTCAACTGTATCTGTATGCATTAATATCTGAGAGAAATTCTAGTTACTGACCGAGCAGAAGAGGTTGGTTCAGTGATCTGACGATGCATTCGCACATTGTGTATGCAGTTCTCCTTCGTTCCTGCCTGAGCATCTAACGGAATATCAGGGGAGGTGTGGCTGATCTTCATGGAGGACTCCGGATAGGCTGTAGGCTGACCCAGATAATCCTCACTGTAGTCATGGTCATTGGTCTCTGTATCTGTGTAGTTGAGGGATTCTTGCTTGTCTTTGTTCCCAAATGGCAAACCACGCTCTCGCCAAGGGATCCAACAAAGCTTCCAGGATACAAACAGGGAGACACCAAACAGAGCAAGACCACAGGCTGTGACAACCAAGGAGAGCAAGCTTATTGAGACATCTGCAAACAAGAAAAACACAGGCATGTCACATCTTTGTGCTCTTTGGAGCTGTGCATCTCCAAGGCATACAATCTGGGAGGTAAACATCTCTGGATTGTGGATGTACAAAAATTAAATTCTGGTCCCTGCAATGGTCACATTAGAGAAATATATCAAATCTTCTATTCTTCACCCACGCCCTCCACACCCAAGAAAAAAATTAACCTTGTTTGTGATTCAGTATAAGGCTTAGCTTGATAGAACTTAGTTTATATTTTCCCTCCAAAATCTGGGTGGGATGAAGGGTCATTCCAAACATGAAAAGGGCTGTTCACTTTTTCACTCAACATTCTACTGATGAAAGAGCAGTACCTGCAGTACATTTTGTCTTTCTTTCTTTTCCTTTTATGTACTGCAGTTCCCCCATCTCCTTTACCATATTGTACTATCTCTTTTTCCAGAGAGTGTATTATACCATGAACCATGAAGATATGCACACATGCGCATACATGATTTTTTTTAGGTATTGAACTGAAGTGCCTTGTTTCATTATTTTAATTCCCTTCCTTCTAATCTTAGACTCATTCTTATCTTTGCAAATTACTTTGGACTACCAATATATGGCTTGCTGTTTATAATTTAGTTTAAGTACCATTATCTCTTTGAAACAGATTTTTCTGGTTTTTGTAACTCCAAAGGGTCTTTTTTTTTCTGTTTTCAAACTTCTGGTATAAAAAGAAGATGAGTTTCCTGTTGTTTTCCCCCACATCCCTAGAATTATCCTGCTCCATAATCGTATCAACACAAGTAAGTTACAACTAGGAGAGGCTTTTTCTCTGTGTTTTGGTTTATGTTGCATGTTGGGAAAATGACTCAGTGGAACAGCTGTTTTTATGGTTACAGTGTGTTTGAAACGAGTTTCTCTGTGGATTACACAATACATCATGCTTTAAACACAATTAGTAAGAATTCTATTTTACTGCTTCAAATTATAAACACAACCTGATCAAAGCACTTTTTCACACTTTGTGTAGGTTCAGAATGTCAGGCTGCATCTCTCTAGCTAACAACTAGCCTGAATTTACAAAGGGTGGCATGAGGCTGAAATGTACTGCTCCTACTAGGACAATTATTTAAGAATGACAATTCCGATGAAACAGCCTTAGACAATTTGAAAAAAAAAAAAAAAAGAAGAATATTTTTCAAAAAAGTGGCAAAGTCAATACCTTCTGCCCCTGCTGTGAGTCTCATTCTCACTAACCAGACAGATTAAATTTCTGCAGAGGGGGGAGTGACACTACAATCAGTCTCACGCAAAAGCTGTCCAGTTTATTTTGCATGCTGAAAACCAATTTTAGACAATCTCAGCCAGCATGGCCCTTTCTGTCCTTCTCCCAGTCATATGAAGACAAAGCTCATTAACAGTGGGGACAGCACAGCAGCTGTTTGGAATTATGGCAAAGAGTTTCAGAGATGAAATTAATTAAAGAAATTCCTCCTGTGCATAAAAGGCAATCTGGGAGAAAGTAGAATGGTAGTTCTTGATATTTTTGGAATATTTTTCTGGTAAACAAGTCTGGCAGTGGAGGCAGAGCACAACTCTGTGATTAAAAAGCAGGGGAACTGGGATGCTGTAGTGAAGGAAGACCTTCAGAATAAAGCAATTTGTCTTGGATTTCCTGGAGGAGAAGGAAGAAATGCATCAGAGGTCTGCAAAAAGGTCATTTTTTTCAAATAACTGATTCAGTAAATGGTCCAACATTGAAATAAATGACAAACTGGGAGTTGTCAGAACCAGCCAGAAGATTAGGTGAGAACTGAAAACTGCCCAATGCCAAGAATGTGTGAAGGTGAGGAACAATTTGAAAGGTAGAACAAGAGTCTCCTACTTTGAGGATGGCTTTAGCAGAGGACACAGTCATATAGAGCACTGACATAATGAGAAAAAATACATGAGAGCAATATGGACTACTTTTCATCTGGAGAGTCTGAAGGGCTCAAATAATATACCTCTGCATTCAGTAACAACACTGAGAACCCTCAGCTCACTGCTTACTTTCAGAGAAGCTGGGTAATAAACAGTTCAGGTAACTTGCCAAGTCGCCGAATAAGAAGGGATTATTTTTCATCATCTTGGGTTTATTTCTTTCGGAATTTTTAGGAACCATTTTTGTGTGAAATTTTTGTTTCTGTGGGTGGACAAAGGACTAGCATGTATTGGTCTTACTTCTGTGAAAACCATTGGGGCTGAAGGGCAGCGCTCTAAACTGTCACCTCTCATCTGATGGAAACGTTCATATGCTGCACACTGGGCTGGCAGTTTTCAGTAACTGGGCAGACTCAGTGTGAATAGCTGGGGTGAATGCAGTCCCATGTGAAGAGATTTTTGGCTGCATCCTGGAGCTGCTTTTACATCACCCATTTGTACTGTTACACACTGCATTTTCAGTATAATTTTCACCCCATCTTTCCAGATGTCTGTTTTTCTAAGCCTGTTTATCTGTATTCCCATGTGGTAGCAGTGCTCATCTGATGCCAGTGATTTCCTCCGCTTTGTAATGAGAGCAGGATAAGTCTTTACTTGTTTGTCCTTACAAAAATCAGAGATCTGCAGCACAGAAGTGGTCCTCAAAAATCCAGCTGCTTCTCAATTCACTCTGCTTTCACCAGAATTAGTGCAATGTGTTTTCCAGAGCAGTATCTGACTTAAGTCTAAACTGCAACCAAAGCACAGGCAAACACTGTAGGCAAGGCTGAGAGGTTTATAGGTAGGCTTGAACATTGGGAGCAGTGAGGAATGGTGCTGACTGTTTCAGAAGGAACAGTATTTTTTGCGTAGCATTGCAACATATAAATTCAGTGTGCACATTTCACAATGTTTATGATGCTGATTTGTGTTCACTTTCAGCATGTGGCCAGTTCCACTAGTGGCTAACCAGTATGCCCGCTCTGTACATACTCTGCACTGGTAACAAGCTCTTGATGCTCTGCCAAGGAGAATCTCAACACAAGGAAGAACTCAGTTCCACAAGTACTTGTGTTGATCTCTTTCCTGCTGCAACCATCATGCCAGCCAAGAGCTCTTGATGTGAAGCCAAGTCAAAATTTATATATATTTTACTATAGCATATTGATCATGGCTCTGGTGTGACCTGAGCTCCCAAATTCCAGCATGTCAGAATACCTGGATGGCATTATAGTGTGTTGATAACGGGTAATGTGTTCCATAGAATGGAAAGTCCGAATTTTTTGTTAGAAACTTTTAAAACAGGCTAAAGCAACCAATCAATGTTACTGTATATACATATAGTTAATTGTATAAGCACATTGTCTGCAATGTGCTTCCATACACCAGTTAAGAAGTTATTTTGATAGACAGAAAATATGAAAACGGATCTTCAGGGTGGCTTCTGATTAGACATTCTCAAGACTAGAGACTATCATCTAATTTTTTGTTCATTAAGACTGTAACTTCATTGTTAGAGGACTTGGAAGACACTGACATTATTTCCATGCAGTTATAACAACCCAGACACTCACCTGTGGTTTGTAGTAATGCCATGGACACATAGGCTCTCTGAATATCTTGCTCATGGCATGTCTTACAGATATTAAGATAATGTTCTTATCCTATGAGTGACATACATATATTTTTATTCCTAAACAGTGTTTTGCTTGTGTTACAAATTTGTGTAATATTTTTTCAATTACCAATTGGTTTAAATGTACATAAATTCCATAGCACAATTTCAATATGAAATCAGAATTACTGAATGGCCATACAAAACACTCACAACAAAAAGTGCATGAGCAATAGAGATTTGTTTGCTCAGAATATTTTTCCAGCAGCAATTGCTGTGATATAATTCAAAACTGACACAAGATTGACACAGTAGTTTATTGGTAAGATGACAAAATTACAGCTTTAAGCAAAAAATATTAAAGCAAATTGTTCATGGACATTAATAAATGGGAAAAGAAAGGACTCAAAACATAGCAAAATACTCTTTTTGTAGCAGCAGAGAGATTTTAGTTTTGCTTATTAAGAAGAAAAGTTCAGTAAGCAGAATTTTTTGTTTCTAATTCAGGTAAGGTGACTTCATATTGAGATAGTTTATTATTCTCAAACAAAACCTCATGTGAGCACTAAAAAGTGTATTTGCTGAATAAAACCGATTAGTCTCTATGATAAAGCTTAACATCTGTAATCCAATAAGTTAAACTTGTTCTAAGAAGAATTTCTTCTTGTTTGCACATCTATTTCCTCTTCATATATTTAGTCTGCATTAATGCAAATTTCCTTGACAACTTAGCTGACATGTAATATTCTGCTAGAGTTTGTAAGTGACAAAAAATGTCTTTACTAATCAGACGGCTGGCTGAATGAGCAGTGATTCTTAAAGACACTTTTGAGTGGAGTCATATGTTCAAGGGCTTGCATTTTTCTTTCTGACATCTTGCAGTAGTATCTACTGACAAAGAATTATGTTGTTCCTCTTGTGAAAAGTAAAGCTTCTGTTTCACAAGAAACAGGAATATAAAGGAAGCATAGTAGAAAATAAAATCTGTCATGACTGCATGTACACAGTTATACTAAATTTTATCCGGGTTTCCATTTCTCAGACTTGGTTCTTTTTGGTTGTTTCCATATTAAGCGTACATTATGCAACTGATAAAATACACAAAACTACTGTATACATTTGGTCTTATAATACCAAGCAAAAAATATTATATGGTATAATCCGGAAAAAATGCATAAATAATAACAAGAGGCAAACCAGTTGTTAAAAACAACCAGTTTTAAAGATACCATGCCAGATTGCCAAGTATGCCACGTGAAACATGACATGGAGATGGCTTGAACGGTGCTGCTGTGTCCTGTTAGGCAGAATCAGTTAGGGTGCTACGTTTGCAGGGCAGCAAATGCAGCTGGGGCGAACGAATGCGAAATTGTCTCAGAGTCATTTGGCATTTGAGAAATGCTTATGGCTTGTTAGCTGAAAGGGGAAGCTGGTGATACACTGAGTGGGAAAGAAATTTTGGGGGTATTCATTTAAACTGCAAATTCATATGACCATCAGGCCTGTTAGGTCCTTCAAAGTGCAAAAAGTGAGTAGCTGTGCTTTGTAAGAGTTACAGTTGACTGTAGTCAAGAGCTGTAACTTAGATTTCCACCTGCTTTCTTTGCTACTTCTTGGGATATTAAATGGAATCAGATTAATTATTTGCTTGGAATAACTGACAGTTTTCTTCTTCTTGTAAGATCATTTACAAAGCAAACTGAGTTGCCAATTAATAAATGTTTATCCTGTTTCTTTTAGGGGATGGAAAATAGTAGTTCATAGAGTTACTGAAAAATTTAACTTCTTATCTGTCACAGAAAGTGACTAGTTACTTGGGCAAATACCCTGTGTGTGCCCTTGTTGGCAAGATGAAAGGTTCTAACAGAGAAATGAATGATGAAGAATGAATAAAGAATAACCATGCTTGCTAGTAGAAATTTTTGGACAAATCGTGCATGTTAAGAAGTATGAAATTTTCAAGATTTGTGAACATTTTCATGAATAAGCCATCAGAGCACATATTAATCTTTAATGTTATGACCCTATGAATAATAATGAACAGAAATTGCCATTTATTTCTGCAATATATCGTCAGTAGCAGGAAGTCTCCAGGTTACGGAAGGAGAGCAAACAGCTTAATTGGACCCTGCCAATGAGCTTTAAATCCCATTATAGTCCTTGAAAGCCCAGTAAGTTTAAATAAATAGTAAAGAAGCTTTTGTGAGCACTAAAAGAAATGACAGAGAAACATTTCATTTCCCTCTTGTATAAAACCATACAGTAAGATTGTACTAAAGAGCTCAAAACAATAGTTACTGCAATATGCTATAAAAATAATAATGAAGTAGCAACATTTCCTACAACTTTTTAACAAATTCCTTTTAATTTTGATCCCCTTTAGGGCACAATCTTTCCAGGGAAAAAAAAATCTTTTAAGAAGTATTTACCCAAATATTTCATTAAATGAAATTCTTTTGGTGGGAAATTTTGTGGAATTAAGTGACTTTAAAGGGTCATGGGAGATGTGGAGAGACCATAAAGAGTTTAAAGGGCTGGTCCGAGCTTTAGCAAAATTTAAGTTTCACATTCATATCTAAAGACATCTATATAAATATATATATACACACATCTATAATGTGATGAATATGATGTAATATGATGAAAAAGTATTTTCACAGAAATCATGGAATCATAGAATGGTTCGGGTTTGGAAGGGACCTTCAAGACCATCTAGTTCCAACCCCCCTGCCATGGGCAGAGACACCTTCCACTAGACCGGGTTGCTCAAAGCCTCATCCAGCCTGGATGTCCAGCTAAATGATTACACATCATGATCAACAGGAGCTGCATCACTCATACAGCTCTAGAACAAATCTATATAACATATTTTTATTTCAAATTTCCATTTTCTTTTTTATTGGAAGTTCTTAATTTCATCTACCAGATGGATACTTGACTATTTGATTTTCTTAAGCCCTGTGGAAACTTTTTTTTTTCCTTTGTTTGGGTTTTTTTGTTCATTCATTTGTTTAACAACTAAATATTTAAGGAATAAGAAGGCAGTATTACTTTTTTGGGCAATTTGTGGAGAACAAAAGTGCAAGCTTCTCTCTAAAGTCAGATGTCTTCAAATGAAAATGAGGTCAATTATTTCATTAGCTTCTTTTTCAGAATAAACTACTCTAAGCTTGTAGTATGGGTGTTTGGCACATCACAGTGGTTCAGTATTTACAATCCTTGCTTTACATTTGAGGAAGAGCCAAAATTTGCTTTCTGTACACTGGCAGATCATAAAAAGATTGACACAGGTGTCGAAACCTCACACAGGACTTCAGGAAAGTTGTCTACATATGGATAAAGAGGAAATATATTACTTATCTCGACCTTCATGAACCTAATGAGATGTTTATATATTTTTTAGTTTCACTGGTGGGTTTTTTTCCCCCCTCTGAATGACTGCACTGTCGTCCCACATAATATCTAGACTAGAAAGATAGTTTCCAGTATTCTCATTTCGCTCTGGTAAGGATTTCTTCATGTTAACTGATTGCCCTCGACTTTTTACACATTATTCTTCCTGAAAAGTAAACTATTACAAACCACAAGCATCTTAAACTGATTGAGTAGCCCAAATTTTCTTTTAGGAGGGAGCTGTTGGCATAAAGGGAAATAAAGACAGCGTTGAAAGCGTTTATCCTTCTCAGATGGAGAGCCGGATGCACTGCAATGCTCACCTTAACCTTTTTTTTTTTTTCTAAAGTATTTAAAAAAATGACCCATGGCGAGTGTATTACGTATTCGTTTTTCTTTGTGAACTTAGGGTTCCCTTCTTATAAAATAAGGCTTTTGGCCCTGATCCATATGTACTAGGTGTGATAGAAGCCTTAGTGATGGGATATTTACTACTAGGAAAGATAATGAATTAGTAGTTTACAATTAGATCAAGTTTAATATCGATTTTCTGTTAGAAAAAATATACAGAATATACTTCTATCCCATCTACACACCTCTTCATCTCCAGAGAGCAAGAGAAACAAGTTCAAGGTTTCTACAGACTGTTATTAGTGGATATTTCTGAAATACCTGTCTGTCTAAAATACCTTCTAAGAAAGAATTGTAGAACAGATATGAAAACAGAGAAACTAAGAGCAGAAAATTAAGAGAAATGTGAAGTGAAACAGCTTAAAGACATAACAGCTAAAGAATAGAATTGAGAAACAAATTTGATAAAAAATTGTCATTCAGACTGCTCTTCGGCTTCTTCATTCCTAGGAAGTAATTATTTTAAAGCTGAGATGCTCTTGGAAGCTTTCCTAATTTTGGCAAATCCAAATACATAGGAGAAATTAATCTTGCTTATTTTTGAAAAGCATATACTAAATAATGTATGCTTTGTGTAAGAATTGAACATACCTGGATTTTGTTCTTTCCTGGGTGTAATTGTACAGTCATGCAAGACATTCCTTATACTAAAAGGAATCTGCAAAGAGAACTGGCAGTAACATCTCTTTGAAGTTTTCTTATGAACTACACAATTTCATGTTGTACTTAGTTGTGAATGTAAAGTTGAAAGTAAAAAGCTTGAGGGGTTTTTCTTTTTGTATTTAACTAGTTTTGTGCAGAGGAAAGCTGATACACTGTAATTATAATCAACAAACCAACTATTAAACTCTGTGTAGTAGTGACAGATGCCCACCCATCCCAGACTAACGAACCCAACCTGATCAATATTTGTTAGAGAAGCAAGCAGTAGAGTCTAATCCTGTTCCAGTGAGCGTATCCAAACTGTGCACTGGGTTACAGAAGTGAATGCACTGAAGTTTTGATGTTGAGAAGGATGTTAAAAATCTTCACACCCAACCTTCTGAGATTTGTCAGCATTCTTAATCCATATCGGAGGTGTCCAGGTATGTGGCTTTCTCACTGAATAGCAAGCTAGTTGACTGCAGGGATAAACTGAGGGCTTTACTCTCTGCAGTTGCTGATTTAAACACATTTATTGAGCTATAACAGATTCAAAAAAAAGAAAAAAAACCCAAGAAAATAATAGATCAGAACAGTGCCTTTAGCATTCTTCTACTACTCAATCTGATGCAACCATGGAATTGCTACTCTCCAAAATCTAGATGTCAGTCTGAGTTACAAATGTGATGCAAACTGTCGTCAGTGACTGCTGAGTTTAATGTGTTAACGTGTCCTTAAATTCCTTGAGTAAAACTGGGCAGAATTATACATGGAGAAGCCTGGCCCTACCACATGGTCAAAGGGCATGCTCAACAAATCAGTCACTGTGGAAGGTCAGGAGTTTCTGAGAATCTGTTGGATTCATAGGGAAAACAAATCTTTAGAAGAGACAGGTGGGGGACAAGGGACAAAGAAAAAAGTTTGATAGAACCAGTGTGCTGTTAAAGTGGCCAATCCCTATTGTACTTTCCTGTCAACAATACCCACAGCTGCATACTATAGAAACAACCAGATTATAATAAAATATAAAAGCCAAAGAACAGTATCAATAACTAGTTCATTAAAGACAAAAATTCTGGCAATTTTCAAAATTAAGATGGTTTAGCTTTTATGGAAAACAGCTTATTTTTTTCCCTTACACCTATATGTAAAGACAGGGACATTTTCTAGCAAACACAGTCCTGCTGAGTCAGCAGTTCATTTGTTTTTCATTCATCTTGACATAAAGGTCGATATACCAACTCTTCAGCATTTCAGGGTTTTAAGGCTGATAGTAACCTAACTTTCTGTCCTTCCCCCTCACTCCATCCCTCCCCTTAAGACAAGTGGTCATCTGATACCCTTCTTGTCAAAGTCTTCAGACTACCTCTGTGATGCACGATGCACTCATCTTGATTGTCCATCAACTAACTGTGTGCTTCCCACTCTCCTGGGTGATGACAAAAAGGTCCATTCAAGATAATTATTTTCCTCCAGTAATTCCAAATGTCATAAAAATGGGAACATAAATGCAAATCCCAATTTTTAAGAGAAAGATTTAATGTAATAGATTTTTAAGGAAAACATTGCAAGCTAGCTTTTTCCAGATTTTGTCTTTATTTACCAGCTTAGTGCCCTCTGCTATATGAGACATAAGCAACAGCCTTCTGTCCTTATTTAATTAATTAGTAATGTTGCCATTGTTGATAGGATGAGTAATTTTTTTTTTTTTTTATCAAGGTTTATTCATGAAAGCTGTTAGTCTAGAAAGCATTAAAATCTTGCATGTGTTCTCTCCAAGTGTCTGGACATAGAGTTAAAACCACTGGGAGTAAATATGGATCTGACAAATGTTAATGGAATGTAAACAGTGCAACAAATGTGTTTAGAAACCCTAATGTATATTTGAAGAACTGTTTGTAGTGTTTTTCTATCCCCATTCCAAGTAGCTTGCAGAACAAAGCTGTTAAATTATCACAGTGATTAAACTGTTTATCACTAAGTAGCTTTTTCCCTTCTTCTATAACTGTCAAAGTTATTTAAATGTCTTTTAACAAATGGGCAACAGAAACCAACATGCAGCACAGTTGCTCAAGGTGAAATTAGGTAAATCAGTTGAAAAGTTAAAAATGGAACCTGGATCTTCTCACTTCTAATTTTGAGTGTAGCAACTTTCCAGTTGCTTCTAGTGAAACAGCATGCAACTAAATAGAAAGCATGATGAGAGTTTAATAAGCATTGCTTAGCACACAAGCAAGATTTTGACCACTACACAGATGGTATGGCTTTTTCAAATAATCTAGTTATAAATGAGTTAATTAAATAATTGAGTTATGAGAAAGCTGTCATCTCTCCAAATGCTCCCATTTTCTGTGTGACAGTGGGCATGTTGCCAACACGTAAAGTCCCCACTGGCACAACAAACAGACCTTTGCAGGAGGTACAGACAACTGAAAAGCCCTGTCACCATCCTCTGCAGCAATAAGGGACTGCTCAGCATCAATTCTTGGGCTGTCAAACAGAAGAATTTTTACACTTTTCAGAGTAGATCCCAGGAAGGCTGAAATATCACAGAAAGAAACTGCAATCAACATCTATAATAAAAAAATGAAACAGGCTTTGATAAATGTAATGATGCTGGAAGTTCTAAGCAGAAAATCCAAGCAATGGTATTTATGTCTCCTAATGATTCCTACAGTAAAGCTTTGTAGGAGTCTTCCATATCCCCTGCAATATATCCCATCTTCCTCTGGTATACATGTACATGTAATTGCTATCAAAGTTAATAGCCTCTTTTAACTTGGAATTCTGCAGATTTCAATCTTCCTGCCCCTTCTTCTAAAGCCAACTCTGCAGTATTTCTTTTATAATCTTTTATTATGAAACCACCATTTTATATATTATGTAAGAACTTTAATCTGATAATTAATTGAATGGAGAATAGAAAAATAATTAACTGAATTAAAAGTAAACTCTACAATGGTTTGAATGTGCTGGACATCAGTCCAGGATATTTAGGCTTGTCTTTCCACCTGCAGTAGGTGAAACAAATTAAATCAAATAGTCTCTGTTTTCAAGCTGCATTGTGATAGAAGATACTTCTAAGACTTTAGATTTACAATTATTGTCCTTACTTGTCATATCCAGACTCTTGAAGAGATTTCATGCTTGCAGCAAGTAAAATCTCCACTCTCATTCTACTGGATTTGCATTTTCTTTAATTAAGTTAATTTAGCTAGATCTGTATCTTATCTCTTGAAATTATTTTATCCAGAAAAATTAGAACATCTAGTTTCTTAATATGAGGAACTAAAGTGTATCCTCTGCTTTAATAAGGACAGCACGGAAACTTATAATTAGCTGATCCTTCAACAATACATTATGAAATGAAAAAAGCAGGTGCTGTCAGTAAACTTGAAAAACAGACCTGTGCTCCAACATCCAAACCCTGGGTGATATCAGGAGAAGATGTTGCTCTCCGTTCCTGTGAAGGAAAATTTTGCAGATCCCTGTCCTTTATCTGTATGAAGGATTCACTTTTTTTGCTGTCCTAGACTGCTTCTTGGCAAAGCTCTTTCTTTTACTGAGCAAAGCTCGCTCTTTTACTGAGGTTTTTAGACAGTCCATGTTAATTCTGGAGCTTTGGCTGTTTAAATAGGCAATAATGCCAGGCTAAACTGGCAGACGAATTCATGTGAGCAATTCAGTGCTTCTTCCACCATCTCACCTAGAACATGTGGAGGAAATCTATTCCTTTCAAGAATTACTGTGCAGTTCCACATGCAGAAAACAATATCCTTGTCTTACAGACAGCATAATGATTTATTTCAGCATCCTTAGCTGGAGTCTTCCCAAATAACATAGGACATGTCCACATTAGAGATTTTGCATTGGAGGAGGGAGGGGGAAAGATTCCTTTTCCTGCAGCCAGCCTGGGCAGCCTCACACGTGTGAGACACACCAGTGGGTGGGTGTGTTGGAACCAGTTTTCCTCCTGGTGGATCCAAGGTTGAAGCCAGACTCCAGGGCCTGGCAACCTGGACGCAGGATCTTCCTGCAGTTGGTGCTCAAGGCTTGCCTGATAGGCAACGAGGATGTTCAGTCCTATAACCAGAATGGTGTGCAGCAAATCAGCTCCTCTCGCTGTGCCACACAAGCTGGTAATGCAGATTTACTTGTTGTGTCATGCACCACTCACTTTCCCTGAAGTTAGTGAGATTTCAAATCCAGGAGGATTATGAGTTTGGAACATGAACTATGTTAAAATCTTTCTATTTTCCTACTCTGAAAAAAATAAAAGCCTGGCCACAAAGATTCCCTTATTTTGAACTGTATTTTTGTAAGCAGTTAACTCCCTGATTTTGCGATCTAACCAACAAAATAGCAGTGTATTGTGCACTTTATAATAAATACAGTAACGCAAGGACAGTTAATTGCATATGAGATTCTCAGTGAGACCTAGGATGAAACAAAGGTGACAAGCAATTTAACAGACTGCACTTTCAGTGCCAAAATCAATTAGGACATTCCAAATTCTGTAAACATTAATAGTAATTAGTAAGCTATGTGTCACTGTGTGTCTTTGACTGATGTCCAGCATGTACTGTCTTCTGTTTAGCTACAGGGAAGACTTAGTAAAAAAGGCTTTTAAGAGGCAGTCTACAGCACACATTTATTGAGAGAACAAAATATCCGCATGCATATATGCTGCTGGTGCCAATGGCTCGAGCCAGCCTCTGGATGTCATTGATAGCATAAATATGGAATAATAATTAATTACTGGGGAATGCTAACTAGAAGAGAATGAGGATGAATACAAAACTGTGTTCATCGCACTGAGCTTATTATTTAATTTGGCTCACTATTAGATGATGTTAGTACCAGGGGATTACAAATCCCTTCGGGGGTTATTCTGCAGTGGAACACCACCAGTTGCACAATATCTTACTTCTTCTAAAACATAAATTCAAATGTATTAGGTTCACTCAAGCAATAAATAAGAAAAAGGGGATAAACAACATTACGGGAGAGAGAAATTTTAATCACGGTATATGGCATAGTTTTTTTTCAGAATAGTTCAGTTATAGTCAGTGGTGTACCCTCCATGCTATACACTAGTCTCCCCAGGTGGGTGTACATAAACAAATGGGGTGTAGAGAGGGGACCATCGACTTTGTAACATTCTTCTTGCAGACTCATGGCTGCTCTTCCTCAAGGGGAGAACAACTGCTCTCCTTAACTCCCACTCAGAATTACAATGAGAGTGTAAAGAAGAAAATGTTGGCAGCAGCCCCTCGTTCCCAGAAACTGTAACACTTCAACAGTGGGACACTTAGGAAAACAGTGTGGAAACACTGAGCCACAGCTTTCATGTCTTCTCTCCTCCCCCAAGAACTGCTCAGCTGGATTGCTCTCAGGTCTGGGGAATTCCTTGGGTTTTCAAGAACTCCAAGAATTCTGCTGCTTCTAAGGGAAAAACAAACACATGTAACAGCATAAATTGATAGTAAATTTCTAGACACTGTTTTTCCATCTTCTGGTCTTGACATTTTGTATTCTTGCCCAGAGAAAAAATGTAAGTAAAAATAGTAAAGGAGGTTTCTTCTCAGCTCCCCAGAGACAGCTACAACCCACTTTCCTTGCTAACGGGAATGTACTGATGGAATTTGTTAATTTTTCAGCTACCTCATCTGAATGATTTCAGGACAATTTTTTTAAAAACTTGGAATTTTATTTTTCTTTGTCATTCAACATCCTTAGGTAGATAAGGCACCCACCAATTTCTATTGCTTATCCTGGTCCCACGTGGCCCCCCAAAATAAGGAAAATAAGATAAAAAAGAAAAATCACACTTCCAATAGTTTGGCTATATTATGAAAAAGTATACCTAAAACTGTATTACATGAACATTATTTTAAATCTTCTCTTCAGAAACAGGTGCTTGTGTGCATCCTAATCCTGGGAAGTGCCTATGATCCTGTTTTCTCTAACACTATTTCCACGATTGGGCTGACATTTAACCACACTAATTTCATAGAATCATCACAGAATGGTTAGGGTTGGAATGGACCTTAAATACCGTCCAGTTTCAAACCCCTGCCATGGGCAGGGACACCTTCCACTAGACCAGGTTGCTCCAAGCCTCATCCAGCCTGGCCTTGGACACTTCCAGGGATGGGGCATCCACAGCTTCTCTGGGCAACCTGTGCTAGCGCCTCACCACCCTCTCTGTGAAGAAATTCTTCATGATATCCAATCTAACTCTACCGTCCTTCAATTTAACCCCGTTACCCCTTGTCCTGTCACTACAGGCCCTTGTAAAAAGACCCCCTCCAGCTTTCTTGTAGTCCCCCTTCATTTGACTCACTAAGTGAAATTTCTAACTGTAAATTTCTAACTTTTGCTGACTGGGCAAAACGGATCCCATTATTACATTTTTATGGAAAAAGTTGTTAATTCTTGTAATCATGGTTGTTATAGCATATATTTATTATTTGAGTAAGACAAGGTGGAACAAATGAGATGAGATGATTCAAAATGGGTCACTATAACACTGGGATAAGTATTTTGAACAGAAGCAGTGATTTCTTACTTTATGCAACCACAAACTAGAAGGCTTGGATTTTAAAGACATGTGAAGGGCTTATATGTCAAATTCCCACTCAGCTTCAGCAATGTACGAGTAGTTGCACTCATGAAGGTTTCTTTGAAAATCTTACTCTAAGAAATTATTTAATAAAGTTTAATTATAATTTTTAATACACTCAGAAATATTAACTCTAAGAAGGCAGAACTACAGAAGTCGTGAGGTCAGATTTAGTGTCTCTGGTTTAACAGATTTTGAAATCTGACTGAGAGCAGGATGAAGTTTTGCTCCAAAATTATAGAAACTCAGATGAATGTAGGAAAAAGAAATAATTGTTTGAATAACTAAGATGTTAATGTTAAGAAAATAGAAAGCATTTTACTTGGATAAGATTACATTCACTTAAGAAAAAAACTGGCAAAAAGGAAGAAAAAGGGAAGAGGGAAAGGAAGACAAAGGGGAAAAGACCATGCACTTGAAAGAGCTGCATGTTCCAATCTTCCAGACTCGTGAGGGTCGGGCTGTTAGCGGGCTGCAGAGTAGAGTTACCTCACCGTGAAACAGTTTCTCTAGAGGCTCTTCACATACCAGGTGGGTGGTTCATTGTATGTTTCGGAAACATAAGCAAAACATGCACATTGAGGTATACTGAAATTAATAAGCAAATATATATCCTTAATTAGAAGTGAATTGAGTCAGTAAAAATACACCACTTAATGCCAAGCATCTGTGTGGCAAACTGAAGAATGGGAGCAGGTTAAACTCCGAGAAACATACTTTGTATTGTGCATTTCTGCTACAGTAATACAAACAGGATTAGCATTATAGCACTCCTTTCAGTTTCAGTCTCAAATGGTATCATGCAGAGATGTGCATTTGCAGCCTAACCCGGGTCATGAAAGTAAATGTTTGAAGCCCATATGCTGACGAATAGGCAGTAAATGGCAAAATGCTGGGCTATGCAAAAGATAACTAAAGTTACCCTGTTCCTACTGTTGCAGTCAGATGCTGGCTAGAGTGTGGGGTGGGATTTAGGTCTGAAAACATAAATCCAAGCTTGCAAACAGATATCTCGAATAAATTCCATAGCTAAACATTCAGATTAAGCCCAGCACAGAAATAGAGGCTTTGAAATCCTCCTTATGCTTTTATTTATTCCCATTTGAATGTGTATTGCATCAAATCTCTGCCTCTCAATTATGGGTTCCTTGCTGATAACAGAGGCACACTTCTATTTGCTAACCTACACAGGAGGAAAATATATTCTGTTTATCATTTATAACAGTAAAGTGCTGAGAGGCCCTAACAAAGCAGAGGCTCTTGTTGCCTCTTCACTATGAAAATAGAGAGCATGTATTCAGGAAGACACTTTCCACCAAGTCCTTGGGCCCACTGTTTTCTCTTGGCTGCTTTTTAGGCAGTTTTCTGCTCCACGCTTTACTGACATCACACTTGAGACATGCCCTGCTTTCTCCGCTGATTACAGACAAGGGATTAGCTGGAATTTTAACTGCATATTAGTACTGAAAAGGCAACGGAAAGGTCAGGCGAAAAGCAGCACTGAGAGGTTTCTCCACAATCGCACCGCAAGTGACTGACACAGTTAAGAAAAGAGCTTTAGTCTTTAGAGTCCCCACCCAGTAATCTATTCCAGTCAACTAAACTATACTACTGTCTCTGAACAACATCCCTGAATCAAACATGTTTGTATTAACATACTGTAGAGTAATATTTGATCCACAGGATTTAAAGCCAGACATCTGCCCAGAGAAGCTGTGGATGCCCCATCCCTGGAAGTGTCCAAGGCCAGGCTGGACGAGGCTTGGAGCAACCTGGTCTAGTGGAAGGCGTCCCTGCCCATGGCGAGGGGGTTGGAACTAGATGGTCTTTAAGGTCCCTTCCAACCCAAACTATCCTGTGATTCTATGATCTACTGTGCCATACTGTATGTGCACAGTCCTACTTAGCTGGGCCTAAGTCCTCCCTTTTCCTGAACCAAGTGTGTCAGCATCATTCCTTTCATTCAATTTCTGGATCAGGAAATACTCTGTAAAAGCTTGCTTTATTTTCCTTCTTTTTGTCCCAAAGACTAATAGGTTAAATAATAACATTTTGGTTTTTAAACTGAACAATATTAATATTTATCTCATAAGTACTTAAGGACTTAGCATCTATTTGCTGCTATTTAGTGGGAACAGTAATCCGTGCAACACCGTAAAAAAGGGGGCCTTCCTTCTTAATCAAGGGAACAGTTCTGTATCTAACATTTTTTTCTACTTCTGTCCTAAGGAAAGAATTGATATTTATTATCAGCATTTCCTGATTTAACAACCCTGGCGCTATTTGCAATGAATCCAAGATCTTATGTGAATAAGAAATTGGAGGTAATGTTTCTTTTAACATCAACGATGTTATCATTGCAATAAATACAGTGGAATGGCTGTCAACCATATTCCAAACTGCTGGGACTGCTACAGAAAAGTAAGAATTGCTCCACTTTGGATGCTTTATACTGTTGCAGTCCAAGGACTTGTGTATTTCCCAGATGCAGCTGGCTGTTCTTGCTGTCATGCATTCCACTACACGAAGATGATCAGAGGGCTGGAGCACCTCTCCTATGACGAAAGGCTGCGAGAACTGGGCTTGTTCAGCCTGGAGAAGAGGAGGCTCCGAGGAGACCTCATTGCAGCTTTCCAGTATCTGAAGGGGGCCTACAAGGGTGCTGGGAGAGGACTTTTTACAAGAGCCTGTAGTGATAGGACAAGGGGTAACGGGAACAAATTGAAATCAGGGAGGTTTAGATTAGATATCAGGAAGAAATTCTTCACAGAGAGGGTGGTGAGGCACTGGAACAGGTTGCCCAAAGATGTTGTGGATGCCCCGTCCCTGGATGTCTTCAAGGCCAGGCTGGATGTGGCTTTGAGCAACCTGGTCTAGTGGAAGGTGTCCCTGCCCATGGCAGGGGGGTTGGAACTAGATGATCTTTAAGGTCCCTTCCAACCCTAACCATTCTGTTTCTATGATTCTACACTCCTTTACTGATTCCTTTTTCACCTCTAGTTTGCTCATACATCTTTGAGATAGCATTTTAAGGCACTAATTCTACAATTTTCTGATCTGTTTTGCTCACTGAGAAAATAAAATGGGATTTTTACATGATAAACATATCAGTTCTTGATGAAGCAGTGATGATTCAAGAAAGGAAAATAGCAGAGGATGGAAGGACTGCCCAGATTCCTTGCACTCCATCTCCTATACAGCATACATCATATTAGATACTGTTAACAGGGTTGGGGAGAAGGAATGGAGAATGGAGAGAAAAGCAAAGTGAAAAGGAAGGGCTAAACTGCTCTCTGTACTCTGTTAAATTTACCCTTGGCAAAAATATCTCACAAAGTCAGCAAGACCGTCCTGAGAGGAAATCCAGTGTGGGAGACAATTAGGGATGCTGCTCAAGAGAAAAGGGCCTGGTGAAATAAAAGGCAGTACTGATTTGGGGTTTTGAATTCCCCAGTTCCCCTCCCCTCCTCGCTGGCTCTCATGATTTTGAATGAAACATTAATACTGCTTCAGATGCTTCTTCCCTCCAAGGCCAATCAGCTGCTCGGCAGGGCGTGAAGCGGTTGTTCATTTGAACAGCTAACGAGGGAGTGGAAGGACACGGCTAATTCTAAGGCTTTTCCAGCACTGCTGAAGCTCACATTTGTCTTGACACATGGGGAATGACCTGAAGAGCCTCTCTCCACTTTGGAATAAGAGAAGTGGTGCTGTATTAATTCTGCGTAAACAAGCCTGACTTGTCAGAAAAGATAATTTTTCAGGATAAGACTATAAACAAAGTTTGAAGATTGGAGTAGACACCTCATCCTGCTTAGTACCATGGCAACAACTACCACTGGAAATCTTTCTCAAATTGGGGTACAGAAAAAAGGAAGTAAAACAGCCAAACCATTGAAAATGTCATATCCCAAGATTTCCATTTCAACAAAACTCCCATTCCTTCTTCTCTTGGTGCACAGAGCCTTTAGGATGAGAATTGAATCCAAAGACTGAATTTCAGATGTTCCTGAAGGTGAAAAATTGCTTCCCCAAATTTGGGAAGGAAAAAGAAAAGTTGAGGTGGCTGAAGGTGTTGCTGGTTCTGTTGCTATTAAGGTCTGTTCTGGTTTCCAGCTACCAAGAAAAACAGAAAAGAAGGAAGAAAGAGCATTTTTTGTTCACAGTGCTGGGTCTCACTTGTAACACTACACCACAGAAGGACAGATACAGCAATTACTATCAAATCACTCTGGCAAACTTATACCTGTGCACTGCTATTTTGAGCACTGCTTTTAGCTATTTTATCGTCACTGGCTCACAGCAGCAGTATGAAAGAAATCATGACTAGTCAAATCACTTTTCGAAGATAACGACAACAGAACAAGAGACAGGTAGAGAATGAATAAGGTAGGCAGGAACAAGACATTAACTTGAGAATGAGAACAGATATAAAAACGTTACACCTTCTGCAGCTAACAGAAGCTGGCAGGAACAGTGATGCTGTGGTGTAGGAAAGAGACGAGGTGACAGGTTTTCTTATTAGATGAAGCCACGATGGCCAAGCTTTCTCTTTACTGCTTAGGCATAGCCCTACTTTCAGTATCAAATCATGCTTTCTCAGCCAGGCTTACCAAGCCCTCAAAAAACCCCCAAACAAACCAATGAGCATCTGATGGGACCCCAGGACTGCCAAAGCATTTGGACAGATCTGCTTTTATCCTTTTCTACAGACCAAAGAAGCTCAAAAGGCTTTTCAGGTCAGGAAAAAAAAAAAAAAAAGGGCACATTTTAGTGTAATAGAAAACAGAAATATAAATTACAGCAGAGGTATAACAAGGTGTATCCACAACTTTCTCTGTCTACTATGTCCCTGTAGGCAGGTCCTCAAAATCCCAGACTTCAACTCAGTTAACTCTGATTTCCAAGTGACAGCAAATCTCCTTGATGCTCCTGGGTACCTTAGGAACATGAGCGATGTCTCCCTCTTCAGAGGCTTGGCTGTCTGTTCTGCTAGTCACATACATCTCCTGAGCAGCACAAGTGACAGGTTTCATGTTCATACCTGAACGATGAGGTTTCACCCCTCATACTTTTTGGAAAAGCCATGAATTTAGAACAAGCCAATCAAACAAATAGGCCAAACCCATACCTTTCTGTTTACCAGCTAAACCCAATTTTTTTTTTTTTTTTTTAACTCATTAATCATCATTAATATTTGTGGTTTAAAGAAAAAAGAAATTTAAGTTAGACTTTTGTTACCATGGATGCCTTAGTGGCATCTGCAGAAATAGAAGTCTTTCCTGATGGCATGAGCAAAAGAGAGGAAGATCACAGAATTAAAAACCAAAATTTGAGCTATTAGCTTAGATTTGTGTCTTATATTACCCCAAGCAAACTGGTAAAGCTTAAAAAACAGTACTGATAAGACAATATTCTGTTCAGAGCTTTCAGCATTTTTTTAAGCAATACCAGATCTGCTTTCTCTTGTATTTGGTTGCTAATGGACCTAAAAGCTCTTTTCAGCGGGCGAGAATTGCCATAATGCCACTGCTATGTATCCTACATCAGCCCAACGATGGGGAATAGAATAGCACTCAGTGAGAACCAACTCAATACCTGCTTTATTTCCCTGTAGCCAGGCTCAGGAAACACTCTCTTCCTTTATGCTGTGCAGAGAGGCCTTAGCATAATGAATGCATGAGATCACCGTATTTATGGTAGGCTTCCCAAAAAAAGAATAACTAGGCATTAATTTTATCCATTAAACTTCTCTAGGGAAAAAAAAATTAAAGAAACTTCTCTTCTAGATGGGTAAAACATCTACTAGAAATGGAAACAGGTGATCATAATATTGTTGGTCTCATTGACCATTTTCTAATTAGCATTGCACATTCCTTTCTATATATTATAGTAAGATAATTCTTACTGAATTACAAGTTGCAATTATTTATATAGATACATCTGAGAAACACCTTTTGTAATATCTTAATATGTATTAGTGAAACCATTAACTCCATCGGCATGAACTTCTTGCAAATTAGAAAATAATTAGAAAGTTTTAAAAGGGAACTCTAAAGATAATTTTATATAGCTGTGGCCAGATGCCCAGTGAGATAATCTGTGTGTAAGATGGGTCAAACCATATATATTGATTGATTAAACACCAGTACAATTACATTCTGAAACTACACTAACTGTGAGGAGAAAACAAACCATACAGTTGAGGTCAGAGAATTAAAACACAGATGAATTAAGAATATTAGCCATGTCGGCAGTAAATGAAATGAGGTGCTGCTTGAGAAATGGAGTAGGAACACGAAGAAGAAAAAACATGCGTAACACACGTATATACACAGAGTACAGAAAATGGAGAAACCAGATACAAAGTAACCTGGGTGGGGAAGATGAAGACTGCTTTACAATGAGAAATGCCAAAAGATAAATATTTAGTGTTTTGTATACACACACCTAAAAGGGGAAAGGAAATATGTGGTGAGTTTCACAGACAATAAGATAAAATTTTGAACAAACTTCCTGATGGAAACATAGCAAACTGAGGGAACATATTTCTAAGGGAAGGCTGCAAGGCTTTCTTCTCGTGTGCGTGTGAATCTGAACAGGGGAAATAAGTGAGAACGTATACTGGAAGGAACGATCATATTGCAAATCCTAATTCTTATTATTTTATATGCCCTTTGAAAATTTTAATTCCAAAATCATTAGTGCCTGACTGGTTTTGTTAGTATTGTGGATTTCCATCAATAGTGTTTTTATATTTAAATAATTTTTTGGACAGACTATGTGTTCTTGGACTCTTCCAAAGTTTGTCTTTGGTACACATATCAACAGTAAGTAGGCTCGACACACAGATGCATATGCCAGTTTCAACTTCATCCACTGTGTTTCTGAATTCCAACTAACCAGAGGAATTATGGAAGGTAAAATCCTGTAGTGTCCATGTCTGCTAAAGGAAGCCAAACTGATTTTCCTTGGCTAATGAATGTCTGAATTAAAAAAAAAAAAAAAAAGTAGCTGAACATATTGAGGAACTTAACACACAAGATTCAGTGATTACAATAGCTAATGCAACAAATATGCAAACCACCAGCTGTTATACATAACAATTTCTTTACGTGACACAATTTTTTCTGTATTCTCCAAATAAATTCATCAAGTATCCACTACTTAACAGTACTACAGAAAAAGCAAAAAAGATTTATCTTGTAAGATGATAAACTTTAGGAATTACAGATTTTCTAAGTTGCAACTGACAGCATTTTTATGAAAAATCCTCCCATCTGTAATTAATTATTCTAAATTCTTATCCCTTGAACTAAAATTTTGTTAGCAATATGAAAGGGACATAAAGCTTTAGACCAAAATAATCTCTCTTTATCTCTTTGGTCTAAATAAAGCCACAAAAGAGCTTAAATTGATGACAAAACATAGCAAAAGATGCACAATACAATGTTCTTAAGTAGAGCTTTGCACTAAACCAACAATGATCATTATTTTCAGTGTGGGGAAAAGTAAAACCTAGAAATGTGGTTTTAAACATAAATGCATAAATTGCCATTTATGTTCAACCTCTTAGTACACACCAAAGATGCTATAGCGCTGCACAGCCTCAAGACTGAATTTAACCAGATCTGCTGTTATGACAGCAAGAATTTGGGACTTACATTTCTAGGTCTCTGAATTGTCAGTGTAATTGAACTCTCACAAATTAGTTTGGAAAAGAAATTTCCAGAAAGTTATCAGGGAGGACATGTGGCCAATCATTTGTACTTGGTCACACAAAAACTAACAACTCAGAATTCTAACAGTACTGAAAACCAGTGTTGTTGTAACACAGGTTCATGTTTTTTGAGGAATTAACGACCCATATACCCATTACAGTAACACCTCTACTTCAGCGATCAGAGCTTTATGTCTCCAAATGTAAACTGTTGCCTGCGAAAAGCTTATGGACATTTCTCAGGAAACTATAATTAGCAAATTCTTCTCCCTCTCCCCCCATCCAGGAGGAATGTGTAAATAACAGTGAGAGTTATGACAAATGTAGTGATAAAGTTTTAGTGGCAAGTACAGTCGTATGTACAAGGGCTAAATTTAGCCTACTGTTTTTCATCAGCAAAACTGGCATTTGAGATGAGAATTCAGGTGTAAGACAGATCACATGCTATTTAGCCATCCGAATTTTTAAAAGGTTGATGTTTCTGTCATTACTCTATAGGTTATTTTCAATGATACATATTTTTGTTACTCACAGTTAAAAATAACCATTTTCTTTAACGTTCACCACACACTTGGAAGAGACTGGCATAAACTGTGGGATGACTGTAAAGATAACTGACTTCTGATTCAATCGGTATGTTATTCTAACTTTTAGGATTACTTCACAAATCTGCTTACAATGACTTCAGTAAATAACTATGTTTATATACACACAATACAGTATACAAGTAAACATACTTCTTATCATTAAATACAAAGGGATGTAGTTGGCATCAGTCCTTTTAACACAAGCATAACACAGTGTTATGCTATAGTTTCAGTGCATAAGTGCATACTGTAAACAACAGACATTTGGTATAATTCCCATATAAGTGAGAAATAAAACCAAACTGGAAATGGAGGCCACAAAAGCTCTTGCTTTCCACACCTATACTGAATATGGATGCAGAGGCCAGGAAGGGCTAGAAGCCACCTTCCTCTTGTCTTTTTCTCACACAGTTAAACTTGCTCTACTTCCCACAGAGTCCAAAAGTACTCATAGGGCAGCAGCTGCATGAGTCTTGGTCAGAGGGACAATAGAAAACCCACTCATGTTTGTCTTCTCAGGTCAGAGGGAAGTACTAATACACTGATGTTGCTCTGCAGAACTGAAAAATGTAAACAGATTTCAGTAGTGCAAGGATCCATCCTTTCGTTGTAACGTGACTATGCTCCAACCTAATCAAAGCTCAAGATCAGTTTTATCGTAAGAATGGTCTTTGTAGTCTTCTTTCTATCTAGTTCTGAAGTGTAAATTATAACTTAAACAATAGGTTACCTGTGAAAAGAACAAAAATCTATTCTAGGAAAAAGTTATATGCAGTTACAATAATTTAAAAGGAAGGTAAATTAAAGATTTTACTTTAATTTATTATAATTACAGCTTCAAACTGATAAGCACACAGGAAGTACCCTATTTTTTGACCATATTTTGCTCTTTTCTACACTTTGCTACAAAGTTATCTGTTTAAAACAGATTTCCCAGGAAAAAACAATACTAAACTCAGTACGACAGGAAAATCTCTGAGAGCCTATTTGTTCAAAGGGAATTAAACCAGCAGAGCATCTTAGAATACAAGCAACAGGAAATAATAATTTTTTACTTCTGCAAACTTGTTCCTGACTTTTCAAAAAAAATACATATTTCTAGACTAAAATATATAAAAACACTATATCTTTTTAAACTCTGGAAAGTGCACTTTGGTTCTTGAAACCCAAAGGAACTTGGGCCTCATGCTTCTTCATTCATTTGACATCATGTCAGTGAATACCATTCATACTTGTCCTCTGTCTTCAAAGAGTTTTGCACTAGCATGACATATAGAATACTATCAGTTTGGAGTGGCAGCATTTCACATTTCATTTTGCAGGAGGAAAATAAAATTTAAAATACAGAAAGCAACAGCTCATAATGAGTAAAATAAAAATAAAAAGCATACTGAAGTTATTTCACCCACTTAAATCTTTTTCATGTCTCTACAACTCATAAATGCTTTTTGCATTTATCTAGATAAATCTAGAGGTACTTAGCATCTTGATGAAATACAGCAGCTTGATATGTTCCTGGAAGTTCAGGGTGGGTGGGGGTAAATCAGTAAATCATTTGGGTTACAAACATTTTAAAATAACCTCTTAAGAAATTAAACTACTTTCTAAAGACAGGTTTTGTTTAAACTCAGTTCTGAATTAAAGGCAAGCTTGCTGGGATACTATTTAATTGCAAATATTAGCTTCCTAGGGAATGACCAGTCTATCAGAACAATACTCTCCACAGAAATCCGTGGCTCTCACATTGCACCGGTGGGCTGGGAGGCCACAGTTATGCCAGTTAGGCCTTTTTGTTTCTTTCTGCTTTTCTCTTTCCTGAAGCTGAAAGTACACATTAAAAAACAAAATACTGATTAATAAGATTCTTAAATTTTAATGCAAGACTATAACTGCACCTTCTCATACACTGTGTTCAATATCCATCACATTTCCATGCCCACAATTTTTAGTTTCTTGTCAACTATCTTTTCCCTCATCTTTGTCACATACAATACTGATCTGCTTTCTGTCATGTACAATATTGATCTCATACTTATGACATGTAGCATGCTTTGTGCTCAGTGGCCATCACTGTACCCACAAGATTCACCATATGTTCTGTTTTAGCCTCTATTAGTCAATTTTAAAGCACACGATTAAGAATATTTTAATACTTTATTGTTTTATCCTCAAGTGAAATCCAACACAACAGAAAAGGAGAGCAAACTTTACTTTATATTTCTATTCATTTTTCCGCTACAAAATGAATTAAGATACATTATAATTAATGGCCTAGACATTTTTATATCCTTCATCGTTGTAAGCATCTTTTTTATCCAGTCTTCAAGTCCATAACAGCTTCCTCTGACCTTTTAAAAATTTTTATTCCAAGCTTTCAAGGGTTGCATGCTTTTTTAACTACAGGATGAAAAATTCCATCTGTAAAAAGTGCTAAGGAGATGAAGTTTTGCATAAGGCAGTCTTGGTGTGCAACTTTTTTCTACTTTTGTTGATAAGAAGCTGAACATGAGCCGGCCGTGTGCGCTGGCAGCCCAGAAAGCCAACCGTATCCTGAGCTGTATCAGGAGAACTGTGGCCAGCAGGGCGAGGGAGGGGATTCTGCCCCTGTACTCTGCTCTGGTGAGACCCCACCTGGAGTGCTGCGTCCAGCTCTGGGGCCCCCAGCATAAGAAAGATATCGACTGCTTGGAGTGAGTCCAGAGGAGGCCACGAAGATGCTCCGAGGGCTGGAGCCCCTCTGCTCTGGGGACAGGCTGAGGGAGTTGGGCTTGTTCAGCCTGGAGAAGAGAAGGCTCCGGGGAGACCTTATAGCACCTTCCAGTGCCTGAAGGGCATATAAGAAAGCTTGGAGGGGGTCTTTTTACAAGGGCAGGTAGTGACAGGACAAGGGGTAATGGGTTTAAACTGAAAGAGGGTAGAGTTAGATTAGATATCAGGAAGAAATTCTTCATGGAGAGGGTGGTGAGGCACTGGCACAGGTTGCCCAGAGAAGCTGTGGATGCCCCATCCCTGGAAGTGTCCAAGGCCAGGCTGGATGAGGCTTTGAGCAACCTGGTCTGGTGGAAGGTGTCCCTGCCCATGGCAGGGGGGTTGGAACTAGATGGTCTTTAAGGTCCCTTCCAAACTAAACCATTCCGTGATTCTGTAATCTCTGGGAAGCTGGTTTTTTTTTAAAAAAAAAAACCACAAGATTCACTACAGAAAAGAACAACAAAAAAAAAATCCAAAAGACCCAGAATCACCTACACCCAAGAACTAAACAACAACTAACGGCAAAAGCTTTAAGACTGATTTCTGAACTGTCTGAAATGCAACCCTAAAGCAATCAAATCAGCTACAATGGAAGTTTCATTCAGAGTCACATACCAGGTAGACTGAAAACAGAGCACTAGCTCCAGCCACCAAAAGACTTCCTTCCTCTGTTCTATGCCAAACTCTAACTATCTTAAGTCAAAACTATGTTAACTCTTCCCCGGTGCTTTTTTTTTTTTTTTGCTTTTTTTCCCCTCCCCCTTAAAATGTCCATCTTTCAAAAATTCCAGAGTCACATATACAAAAACACCCTTTCTGACAGGCTTGATTCATGCCATACCAAGGTTTGCAGTTAAGAAGTTGCAAGGTAAATCTATTAGAGAAATGGTCCACAAGGAAATGCAACTATTTTTAGTCTTAATTCCCCTTTTAATGGTCAGTCTCTCCATTAAGATTTTCTGCCTTTTTTTTTTTTTTACATTAGTATAATTCTTCTAGTCAGGCATCTTCCATTCCTCGTCTACAATATTTGCTTTATCTGGTGTCATGGGATGATATTACATGACCTTGAGTGATTTTTTCCAAATGCCCATATAACTAACATCGTTTTCACTTGACTTTCTCTAACAGGTCCATATGACTCTCCCTTACGAATGTATTACATACTTGGTGTGCTCAGACTTAGCAATTTACCTTCATAAAAACCTGCTATGCTATAGAAATTCTATCAACATTTTACAAACAGGGAATGGGGAATGGAACAGGAAAAGATCCAGCTTATTGTCTAAATGCTTAATGATACCTATAGGTATTTTCTACAGTGCTCTGACAACTCTTATTGAACTAACTGAAGATTTTTCACTAATGGGCTAATTTTCATTTTTAGTTTACTTTTAAAATCTGGCTCACCCATATCACCCTTTAAATCCAGCAGACTAGCACTTCAAACCTGGAGCTCCTTAGCCCTTAAACTCATGCTCTAAGCACTCTGACGTACTTCCCATAAAGTACATGAAAGATAAAGATGCTGTTCATACCACAAGCACCAAATCCCCTTCTGTGTCCCTCCCGCCTGCCCTCTCAGTCCAAGACACACACCAAATACACAGATGGTGGAGAGCCACACAGCCAACTGCATCAGATATCAGGCAGGATCTCCAGGGATCTGGCTGCTCAGTGCTGGGACTGAGGGTTGCTGTGAGGTTATGCTTGTCGACATACCCCTCAGCAACTCCTCCCTCAACTAGGGTTTGATTTTTCCAGTAACTACTACACCTGTACAGCCCCCCCACCACTCGGGTAACAGAGCCAACACACAGGAACTGGTCAAACCAAATGTGCTGTAAAACCATTGGTATCCACCATGTAGTTGGGTTTAGGGAAGAAGCCACTTTATTGCAGAAAAACCTCTATAAGCATTGGGAAGTGCTTTAACTCCTGTAAAAAAAGGATAATCGTGTATGTTTTCTAGCTGCACTTTTCTCAACTCTGACGAAGTTGTACACATTTTTAGATAGCTATTTTGGCTGGCCTCAGAGGAAGTTACTCAATTTGGCTAGCACACATCACCTTCACATGGCGGGGGGCGAAATGTTACATCAAGGGTAGCTTCTTTTGCCTAATTCTGTCATGACGATACTGTCATTCAGCACAGGTTTTCTTCACACCCTCATGTTTAGACCACTAGTGGCTGGGAAGTGAATGGACCAGCTGTCAGAGCTCTTTAATGCCGTTTTGCCATTGTTAAGTCAATGAAACTCACTACCTAAATCACGCTGGATTTGGTCAATGTACTACCCTTCGGTTGTGAATCATATTACTTCTTTCTGGAACTCAAGTATGCCGTCTTCTTACTGCCCATACCATCAAATCCAAGGACCAGCTAAACAAACCAGATGGGCAGTCAGTTTACTGGGACAATATATGTATTTTAATCAAAGAAATATGACAAGGTAAATTAATAAATTCCTGACATTGCTACCCTACAGAAGTGGTTGCCAAGTCAGGGCTTATGGCTAACATGGCTAGACCCTCTGATACTGGCTGCAGCTGCAAAAAATAAAAATGTTAAAATTGAGGCCAATCGGAAGATGCTGCCTGCAGCATAATTGCTCACTGTTGCTGCACATTGGCTGGCGAAGGTTAGCGACCGCTGTTCTGTGTAATTGAGCAGCTTTGCAACAATACCAGAAGGCTGTTGTATAACGGTTTAAGCAAAACAGGTAGAAGTAAATACAGATTTTTTTTTTTTTAATCTTTAGGTAGAGGTGATAAATTTTCACTGCACGCAATGTGTTAAAAATGCTCCCAAACAGATGCCAGGTACTCTTTTTGCCTGAGGCTGATGGAAAAAAGCAGGTAGCTTCTGAAAGAAATCTGAAAAGCTGTTATCTAAGTAGCTGAGGATAAAGTCTCCATATGCATTTCAAGTAATTTAGTATTCAAAGTGAGCACTGATTTAAGTAGACATTTTCAGAATCATCACCTGATACACAAATATGTGATTGATCCCTTGGTGAATGAAAATTACAGAAAATCACAGGTGTCTGTCACGAAAATTACTGCTTATATGAACAAAGTAATTAAATCTGCCTATATGAACAAAACAATTAAATTTGCCTAATTTTAAAGAATGCTTATAAAACATTGCATGAATCACTTTAATTTGAATATTTTAAAGTGAGCGAAAAGCTGGAATGGCTACAAATAGCTTTGGATACAAGAGAACTGAATGTTTGAAAATTCCTTACTCATTTATTGTGCTAGCAGATCTTTTTCTCCCCTCATTTTTTTTTCCCCTTATGTTTACTTGTTTCCTCCAGGCCTTTTAGTATATTCAAGCATTTGTCAGGAAGTTGCACTCTGTTACTTCAGACTCAACAAATTACAGAAAAATATTTAAGAATAGAGTGTCATTAGACTGCCCAATGCTAGGTAAACTAATTTATTTCAGAGAATATCAGAGAAATGAATACTGTGCTGTGATGCTCAGCTGATCTAACACCAAGACTTTCCAGTATTGCAAACATTTATCAACTTCTCTTTTAACTCTAAATTTCTCCTCATACTGAGCAAACTCAACTTGATGGCACAACATTACATAAAATAAACTCCTACTTCAAACTGCAATTTGCCTTTCCCGTATGGGCAGGGATGTACAGAACATCATCAATCTTCCAACATTTTTGTGCCGCTGGAGCTCAGCTTCCTTATTAAAAAGCTTCCTTAAGTTAAAGTTTTTAAGTCAGAGTGATATGCCAAGATATGAAAAGGCAACCATAATCCAGACACAGACACACAACCACTCAGTGTACATCTCGTCAGACCTACGACCCCCCCACCTGCTACAGAACTGCAAGGAATAGTCTGTGTAGCTTGTGAAACACAGAACTGGAAAGTTAGGTTATAAATTGTGTTGTATTTAAACTCAGCTGCAACACCTTCCCCCCCCCCTCCCCACGTCTTTACAGTTCAGCCCAGGGCGATGGGGAGGGCGCCCGGAGCTCAAGAGCAGCCCCTGTGACACTGCAGCAGGGGACAGAGGAGGCTGCCACCCACTCCAGCGCCGCGCTGGGGCGAGGCGAGCGGCGG
>NW_010224236.1:0-2810 GCF_000690775.1 Eurypyga helias
CCTGGCACCGCTGGTGCAGCACCCATCACCGGCCCTTCGCCTGCGCCCTGTCTGGGGGATGCGTGTGGGACAGCCCCTTCCAGAGCGAGTGAACCTCGGCGGAAAATTAAAAGCTCCTCCAGAAAATGAGCTCAATGGGAAGTGCTGGAGGAAATGCTCCCGAGACACAAATCCTGCATCAGAAATACACGTTTGGGGTTTTTCTTTTTCTGTTGTTCTGTACTGAATACGTGCCCTGCACTTGGGGCAGAGCTTCTGCAGGATGATGACCCCCAGATTTGGCCCAAATCATTTCAGCTCTCTGGATTCGAAAAGAGCAACTAAGGTCTAAAGTGTGCAAAACTGAGGTGTCTCGGCTACTGTGCCTCCGGAGGAGATGCGCCCAGATGTCGTGGCAGAGCCCTCCCACCACCAGGACCAGGGGGTGCCCATCACCACAGCCCCCCTGTCCAGCACCACCTCCCCATCCCACTCTGTGCCCTGCAGTGATGGCACCCTACCTGCCACCTCCACGATGTCCCCAGGGACAATGTCCCGGGCACGGATCCGCTGCACCCCGCTGCGGTCGGCACGGATCACCTTCCCCATCTCGGGCTCGTACTCCTTCAAGGCTTCGATAGCGCTTTCAGCGTTCCTCTCCTGCAAGCAGAGGAGCAGAGCTGCTGGCGGGGGGGGTGGGATTGCTCGTGCCAGCAGGCTCCTTCTCCACCCACCGTGAAGACATGAGCACCCAAACCCACCCCTGACGTTGGTGTCCATTTGCAAAGCGGAGGGGCGAGTGCCATGCCGTGTTCACCTTCTCTGAAACGATCCCCGCTGGCTTAAATCACAGCAGGTCCTGGACACTGCACGGACCTTTGGGCTTGATCTTCTCTTGGTTTGGGAAGCAGTATATCCCACCCAGATGTATTTTTCCCATCCAGCAACCGCACCTCAGATCAAGCTGCAGATAAGTAAATCGCCTTAAAGTGAATATATACGTGAGGAGGAGCTGGTTGAGGAGTTTGCTGATCTCCCAGGAGGGATGCGGCAAGGCGAGGTGCAGCAGCCACTGCAGCTTTGTGGTGGATGGGGTGGAAAGTTTCCCTTGGCAAACGCATTCAGCCACAACCAGGAGACAAGCAGCGTTCGCCTGGGTGGCAAATAAGTGCAGGATGCTAAACGGCAAACTGCAAAAATTGCCAAAGAAAGGTTGAAGGAACGAGCCAAGAGGCAGCCAGCGACAACATCTGCTCGTAGAAGCACGGTCAACATGAAAACTGAACCTTTGAGAAACGAGTTTCCAATGGCAAGAAGCAACCAGACCTTCAAACGAAGCATCTCAGACGTGTGGAGCAGAAACCCGTGGGGAAGGTGGAGGGGGGCTGCGACTCACCTGCCACACGCCCACCACGGCATTGGCGATCAGGATCATGATAATGACGATGGGCTCCACAAACGCCGTCGTGGTCTCCTCTCCTTCTTCAAACCAGGCCAGGATCTGGTAGGCAGAAGAGAAGGACCACAATGTGAAACAACAAGCGCCAAAATTTTAAGATGGAAGACCGAAACGAGAGCCAACCAACACGTGGGGTTTGCTGGAGAGAAGAGAAACCAGAGTGGTGGCCAGCCCCACGCAGCTCGGTTAAGGCATGGACTTGCCACATCCCACTGCCGGTGCTTAACTGGGATGGCTCCACTCTTCTGCTGGGGATAACCTAATGCATCAAATGAGCGGGGCCAGAGCAGAGCAGGGACAGACCTTGTGGCTTCTTACCACCCTGAGCCACCTCTCCAACCCACAAAGACCCCTCTCCATGCTACAGATGAAGCACACACAAATATTTTCACTCCATTTAACTGCTTGTCGACCTGTGCTGTGTCAACATAGCAACACCTCGCTGCTCCGCAGCGGAGGCGCCGGCACAAAGGACCTCTGACACGGGGGTTTACGTGTGCTTCACCCATTATCAGAGCTGCCGCAGCAGACTCAGCCATCAACCAGATTGCAACAGGTCTACAAATTTGCCAGCAAACAGGTCACTGCGTGTTGTTTTGGGAAGGTACGGAACCTTGCAAGGGACCAGCCTTGCTCCTTAACTGCCCACACGTCGTAACCGAAAGGAGGGACACAGGACTTGGCTTTGCCATCCCACTGCCAAACACCCCGAGTATACTCAAACCCCAAGTATTTCTCCAGTAGCTAAGTGGGATACATCTCCTCATACGCAGTTCCTCCCAAGGTAAATTGTGGGCAAGGCTGAGCTAACAGCTCACTACCTGGGCACCACAAATCAGGCTCAAATCAGCAACAGTGGAGCGAGGCGCTGCTGCTGCTGAGCACTCCCAAGGCACCACAGAGTGCAAGTACAGAGGGGTTCATATCGCAATTACTGAGTGCCACCCCTGAAGGAAGCTTTGTTAATCACATGGACATTGAGTTTAGCTCATCCCACATCACCTCTCAGCATTATTAACCATGGATGAGGTCAGCAGCGCTGGCAGGTGCCTGCTGATGCACCCTTTGCACTGCTGTTGCCTGCATGCCCACGGGAGCAGCTGTTCTGTGCTTGCAGGGGATGCTGGTGGTGAATCACGGCTCCTCCTGGGGAGAGGTACATAGTGATACAGCCTTTCGCCTGGTGAAGGCAGGAGAAGAACCCTGCAGGAGATACGTCACTGAAGAAGGAAATGTTGGAGGTAACACTGTGCTGGGCTGGGCTGGAACAGAGTTGATATTCTTCACAGTAGCTGGCATGGGGCTGTGTTTTGGATTTGGCCTGGAAACAGTGTTGATAAACCAGGGTTGTTTTTGTTGCTGAGCAATGCTT
>NW_010224236.1:3093-12058 GCF_000690775.1 Eurypyga helias
TATGTGACTTTTGCTCTACCTATTAAGCTGTCTTTATCTCAACCCACGAGCTTTCTCACTTTTCCCCTTCTGATTCTCTCCCCATCCCACTGGCGGGGAGTAAGCGAGCAGCTGCGTGGGGCTAAACCACGACAAACGCCACCTCGGGAAGCAAAGGCTGGATGGCACCAGGGACACCCTGAAGGCACCACGCTGGCAGCTCCAGTGGCAGGAGCAGCCTGGGCTGGGCTTCACACCCTGCTAAACACAAGGAAAACTCAACCCTAAGCAGCTCTCTGACATTGTCTGAACGCAACATCATGCTTTCCTGGGGCATGACACCCTGGGAGGCGTATTTCGCCAGCAAGCATTAACCCTGCCTCACACACCAGCAAAGGGAAGCTACACTGTGCCCAGCCATACCCAAAACCTGCCCTGAGCATTACCAGGTTGGGCATCACCAGCCAGGGTCTCTGAACCCTCCCGGTGAGGTGGGCAAGACAGGAAGGCAGCAAACAGCAGGCAGGAGATGCTTCCCACGCCGGCAGCCGAAATGCTGCCAGTCCCGCTCAGCCAGAGGGAGGGAAAAAAATTAATAATTAAACAACAGATTGGATTTTCACTTTTAATTGAAAACGTGAATGCTTCCGTGCAGCAGCAGAAGGGCTCTGGGAGGGAGACTTCCCCCCGAGAAGGGCAGCTGCACGGGGTTTGGAAACGTTCCCAGCCCCATCTTTGCCTGCATACGTGGATGTGCACACTAGAAGCAGGTGCCTGCCCCGCTGCCTGCACCCCAACGGATGTGAAGGGGATACGTGGAGCTTCCGAGTCAGCTTCAGGCACCTTAAGCCTTGCTCTCACCTCTCATCACCCACCACCCAGCACTCTGGCTACGGAAAAGCAAGTCCTGCCACAGCCTGGCAGCCTCTCCGGGCATGCAGGGAGGGGGTGCTGGGATCTCCCAGCTTTCAGCAGCTCCCAGTTCCCTGAGGATACACAGCTTGGCCATTACACCAGGAACATATCTGCACCTTGGACATGCACATCTCCATGTGTCAGAGACACTGACCTCCATTTCAGTGGATCCTGACATGGATCTGCTCATGCTGATGCCTAATACTTTCAAAAATATCCAAGGAAAAAATAAAGAATAAAGGAAAAAAACCCCAAACCTTCCCTTTCTGTTTTAACCAGTTCTGCAAGGTGAGGCACGAGGATGTTTTACTGGATGAACCATAGCATTGAAAAGCAATCAGCAACAATTAAAATCAGGGAAGGGACTTGCAAATAGGCTGTTTGGGTCCTTACTCAATGAAGACCCTGAGCACAGGCCTCAGACAAGACATAGCCATGACAGCAAGTACAGGGCAGGAAAGCTGATGGCATGAAAAATGATGAAGGGAAAGCACACGATGGATTTAAGAGGGAAGCTAAAAGAGGTAGCAACAAAGGTACCTTCTAACCTAAAAACATAAGAAATTTTGTTGATACAAATCTCACCATGATATCAAAGGACCTGTGCTATCTCAGACAGGGTCTGCAAGCATTGACAAAAAACTGTTGATTACAGGAAAAAGCATCCCAGGACAGAAGGCTTTGGGCAGCCCTCACCTGCCTTTGGCAGCCCCTTCGCAGCCCCAAACGCTCAGGCTCTGTGCTTGCTCTCCCCAAACCCTGACCTAAACCCTACACACTGCCCAGGGCCAGCACCCATCCTACCCAGCAAATGGAAAGAAGTCCAGGTAGTTTTTCAATATCACTTTTGGGTGGATCAGCATCACTGAAAAATTTCCACTGTCTCATCTTTTAAGGAGATACAGTGATATTGTCACTACGCTCAGGAAAACCACTGCACTCCTGTTACATCTCCTTCATCCAACATGCACTTTCCTCCGGCTCCTTTGCGATTTGGCTTCCCCTGGGGCCATACGTCCCTGGAAGGTGCCCACCCCGGGCCTGGGGTACTTACAAAGGACAGAAAAGCTGCCATCAAAAGGATGCGGACGAGGAGATCTTCAAACTGCTCCAGCACCAACTCCCAGAGAGACTTTCCTGGCGGGAAAACACGAAGCCAAACACAGTCAGCACTCAAAAAAACCCAGAAGACAGGAAATTTTGACCACTGGAGCCATTGAGCCCAACAGGAGCTGGTTCCAGAGCTGTCCCAGTGTCTGCCCGCCATGGGCACTAGCAAGGGCATCCAACGCTGAAAAGTGAGATTTTTCTCTCTAATATGAAACCCCTTCATTTCTGGCATTGGCTAGGTTTTACGACATCCACTTATAACTGCAGAAACCAAATCCTCTATTCTGTGTTTCCATTCACTGCTGGTAGCCTTGCCGTCAGAGGAAAGCTCTGCTGTCAGCCCAGCTTCCCCTGAGATTCAACCCAAGATTTCAAGACCCCAAAGACTCCCCTCCTCCTCTGGAAGCCTCACCCCCAGCACTCCCCACCCAGACTCAAGGCATGTACCCACCCTTGCCTCCAGCCCACAGCCTACCTTCTTCTGCAGGGAGCTCTGCGGGTTTTCATCGACAGCCCACCAAGCGTAACAGAAAGTAAAAATGATAAAAATAAAAAGATTAATTAATGATTTGGAACCACACTGGCAATCCCTTCCCCTAGACCCCAGCAGTCCATTCAGTACCCCAAAATGCAACTTGTCCTGCACATATTCCCACATCAAGACAGCTTGTCCTCAAACTCCACAGTCTGACACCAGTAAGCACTGGGCACTCCCCGCACCAGGGAAGCATCATTTCCCTGCTGCAAGTGGCTCCGACAGCATTTATTCCTTCACACAGCCTGCCCAAAAAGCACTCACCCTCTGAAGGGCTGAGCATCCTCAGGAGCTGATCTCTCCAAATCCAGGACACAGAGGTCCAACCATCCCGTAAAATGCCCTGCCAGAAACCCCATACGGACCCTCTGGGCACTGTGACTTTCAGACCACGTTTCCTATTAACCAGTTGTACTTTACAGCCTGCAGTGCTCTAGGAAAGAAATCCAAAGCCAATGCGCAGCTGGTCCAAGCCGTCCCCCCGGATCCACCACGGTGGGTGCAGAGCCTCCATCCACACTGCTCCCAGCCAAACCAGAGCCCAGCCACCTGCACAACCTGGAAAAACCCCAAAGACTCCCAAGCATCCACCACGGTCTCCCTGAGACTTCCATGACCCTCACACCGCACAGCCACCAAAGGGTCCCACAGCTGCTGTGCAATGCACCAACTCCAGCCCTGCCGAGGGCATCGCTCCTGCTTCCTCACCCGTGCAGTGACGGGCACGGTGTCCCTGTCGTGGACAAGGTTTGGCCATGGACTGCAAGGTCCTGCACCTAGGGAGGGCTCAGGAGTCACCCCCCCAGTTTTGGCTGCTGGTGAGTGCTGACACGGGTGGGTGTCTGTTGGCAGCCATTTTCCACATCTGGGGTGAGCCCTCTGGCTGAGCGCAGAGCAGCTTCCCGGGGGAGCTGGCAGTCGGACCGAAACCTCTGCCAGCTGCCCAAGGTAGGGAAATACAGACATTGCAGCTGTCCAATGGAAAAGGAAATCCAGGATTTGCTGAACACAGCAGAGTGTGCTGGAGATGGAGAAAGCGAAGCTGGAGCCATGCACCAGCAAACCCCCCGGAAGGCTGTGATGGTGGCTCAAAGGCATTGCCAGGACAGCGGGGTACCAGCTCCGAGGTGACACGGCACCGGGCACTGCCACTGCACCCGATGAAACACGAGGGTGGGGTCGGCAATGGGTACCCACCGCCTCTGTCCTTTAATGTTCTGGGGGCAGGAGGGGACCAGACAACCAAGAAACCCCCAACCCCAAACCTCACAATGGGGAAAAATCTAAGCAGAAACCTCCCAAATTGCTGTCCCAAAGCCTGCCTTCCAGTTACTTCTGTGCCCCACAGGGAGATAATTAAACGGGATGCCACTCCAACTCCTGCCATTTCTGGGAGGGAATAAGAGATCAACTGAAATTCAAGAGGAACTGGTGCAAGGTGGACACGCTTGATGCCCCGTCACTGGGCCAAGCACAGGGTGTCTCTGAGCATCCCAGCAGAGAGCCCTGAGCGAGAGCAGGAAGCGAAACCTCCTTGGCTGTTTTCCTTCATCTATTTTCATTCAGAGAAATGGAAAAAAAAAACCCAACACACCAACCCAAACCCACCTTCACCAAACATGCCAGTGAAAACAAGAAGACTGATTGTGTTTACACTTCAAACTGCACCAGCTCCTCGGTGCTCAGAGACACTTACTACGAGTTCTTTTTAAGCCCGTATCACAGAATCATGGAATTGTTTAGGTTGGAAAAGACCTAAAGATTATCCCTCCCAGATAAGGATATACCAATCCCCTGCCATAGCGAGGAGCAGACAGAGCAGTACGTAATGCCTATAATTATTCTTACAGCAAAAAAACTATCATCTTGGAGCGGTTTCAGTGTTTCGAATCCCTCTGCAGAGCGTGTCAGAAGGAAAGTGGCTCTTCTCCCTTTCGCAGCCGGCTCCTCTCCACCCCCAGCTTCCTCTCCCCGGCCCAGAGAGCCACCAAAATTAAAAGTAGAAGAGATCTGCTGCTGCTATTTCCATCCAGGCTCCATTTTAAGGGTGCGAACGTGCGAGGTGAGAGGGCTGGGGCAGGCGGGTGTCTCGAGGGAGGTGGCTGGGGCTCCCGTAGGTCTCGACTCTGCTGGGGTGCCCAGGGGTGACTTTCCACCCCAAGCAGCCACCCAAAACGCCACAGTCCTCTTAGTTATTGCATGAAGAGCCACAGCGATGCTGTCTGCAGAGCGGGACTTTGCATGAGCTCTTGATTACAGCAAAAAAACGGTTTTCCATGACCCAGGGAGGAAACACGTCCAGCGGGGCAGCCGGCCGAAACACCGCCGGTGGCAGAGTGACACTATGCCATCGCGGTCGCCAAACCTCAAACATTAGCGATGCTGCTGCAGGCACCTCCCCAAAAAAACCCCAATTTTGAGTATACTGAGAACCAGACCCCTCCCCTGCCACCAGTGACTCCTTCCACCGCCCTTCACGTGGCAGCTCAGCGCCCATTTGGCCCCAAATACCCAGAGAAAAAAGGCAGCGAGTCACAATAAACTCACATTGCTCAAAACCCACCCGAAAACAGGAATGTGTGAGGTTGAAGACTCCCCCTCTCATTGCCAACGTCTCACTAGAAATAAGAGGGTTTGACGCTCATCAAACCCCAATTTTACATGAGTCAGCCCCGTGACACCAGGCAGGGCAGCAGAGCTGGCCCCGCTTCGCCGAGCTGCGGCACTGCCGCGTCCCACCCGGCCGGGAAACACGCCGCAGGCTGGGAACCAGTGAAAGCCCACATCTGCAATTTCCTTGGGACAACACGGTGAGCGCAGACAGACTGAAATGGAAACTCCTGGCCGGCACCTGAATCGCCCCTTTCTTCAGTGGGTGGCTCCGAGTTCAGCCTGGGGATCCTGCTCTGTGCTCAAGCCCCCCGACACAGCCAGCAGGCAAACGCAGTAACATCACCAAGGGTAGAAAGGGGTAACGGTGGCTCAGAGTATCCCAAAACAGAGCTGCCCACTCACACCATAAATTTTCAGCTTCCCCAAGCTGAGCAGTCCTGGTGCGGGACCTGCAGCTTGTGGACGCGTATCTGCAGTTTCTCTGCTCCCGCTCATCTGCACCACAGCGTTGGAGAGCAGAGGCAAGAAAGTAGAGGGTGATGGGTGCCTGGTGGCAACCCCTGGAAGTGTACCAGGACCATTCCCATCAGCAGAAGGGCCTGCTCTTCTCTGCCTTATTGAGCCCCGGCTCCACCACAAAATATCAATATGAGATGCTCTAAGGGTACAGAACAAGCCCGGCCACCCCGGGCTGACGAGAGGCTGGCGTCGGGCTATTTTAGCCAGAGGTTAATCTCCAGCTCCTGCCAACTCAAACAGGGCTGGCAGCTCGCAGGCTGGCCCCTGCAACATGGCAGGGCACGGTAATCAGGTGATGAAAAGGTAAATAAACACGGGTGCCACCCGTGAGCGAGGCAACGCGGGAGCAGGCTGCTGTCCCGGGGCTCTGCAACAGCCTTCGTGCCCTTGGGGAGACCCTGCCCCGCTTTCCGGGCCAAGGCAAACAAATAAAATGCGACAGGGTGGTGTTGGGGTTGCTTTAAGGCAATGCTTGAGTTTCTCCGGCTGTAACAGGATCAGAACGCCCCGGATCAGCACAGCCCTACAGCAGCGTTTCTCCGTCGTGCATTGAGCTACCACATCCCACTCTGCCTTCAGGGAAACTGAGGCATGAGGCGACACTTTCTCCCAGGGCAGCACACAGCAAAGCAAACCCCGGTGCACACACAGACCCAGCCTGTGACCCACAACAGCAAGCACCTTGCAACATGAACACCAAATCATCATTTTCTCCACCATTTCAGGAGCTCCCCTAGGATAAAATCAGATTTCCCTTACGGGAAACACTTCTGCCACCAAGTGATGTGGGAAGGGTAACAGCACAGTGCCCACCGTGGGGGATAACGATGAGCATCACGTCCGGGCCCAGCTCTCTGCTCCAAGTAACCTCCTTCAAGCCGTATTTCTGCATTGTATGTTCATTTAATTTTTCTTTTTCCCTACCTTTAATTTCTTTTTCCGTATGCAGGGAAGGGGAAATGGATGGGTAAACCAAGGGACACATCCAATTCCCAAACTTCGCTGACAGACAAGAAAAAGGGCCCAATAAAGCAGTGAAAAGAGTTAGAAAATCCCTAAAATCTCCCCTGTTGGGAGATCAGTCCCCGTCCTGTGACATAAAGCAGGAACCCGGGCAGGGCTGCTCTGGGATCCTTCCACTGTCCCGCAAGACACCAGGCAGAATAAATTGTTATTATAACTGGCTGCCTTTCCCAGGACCGGCTGCACTGGAAGGATCCCATCCCGGAGGGACGTCTGCTCTGCTTCATCCCTGGTGACAGCCGGCACCGCCGCACGTCACCGGTGCTCCGCAAAACTGCCGGAGCGCGCAACGGCGCGAGGCTTTGCCAGGTTGTTTTAGCACAAGCTCAGCCGTCACCCGCTTGGTGTAACTCCCGCCTGGGGATGGAGGTGGGAAGCTGCCTCTCACCTTGCACGGTCAAACCTGAGCTGCAAAGCGTAAAAAAACTGCATTTGTAGACTAATCCCGGGTGGTTTAGGGATATGAGGGATGACAAACACTCAAAGCCTAATGGTGCTAATGCTACCCGGCGTTCACAGAGGACAACGTGGAGTTATCTCCATGCCTCGGCTGTGCATTACGTACATTAACCCACGCTGTACGTGCAGCTTCACGCCAGAGCTTCCTGAACACCGCTTCATCCCTGGAGACCGTCCTACACCTCGCATCTGCCCGGCCTCCAACCACGCGCCCGGGCAGGACGCAGCTCCGCTTGGGAAAAGTGGGACCTTCATGGTGCAGCTAAAGTGACTTCCTGAGGTTGTTCCAGCCCTGGCAGAACAAGTCTGAGGTCTCACCCTCAACCCGCCTGGACACCCCTTTGCCAGCTGGAGCCCAGCCTGGCTGGAGGGGAGGCCGGACCACGGATGCCATGTGCTATTGCAGCCAGATGGGCGGATGCTGCAGAGCCGGGTTTGCTGTTTACCAAACAAAGCCCCATACATTAAAAACCCCAGGAGCCAACGCAGCAGGGTTGGGGGCTGCCCCGGGGCACCCCCACCACAGCAGGGGTCCACGGCCCCAACCTCAGCAAGAGGGCCCGAGGCGAGGGCAGGGCTGGCAGAGCAATGCTGGGTAGGCTGGGGGGGTGGAGGAGGGCAGAACCGTGGCTCCCACACTCCCACCGCCCACGCAGGGAAATCGCATCCCCGGGTAAGCATGCGTGTGCAGGGCGAGCATGCGTGTGCAGCACGTGAGCCCGACAGGCTGTGGCAACCGGCGTCTCCTGCTGCACCGAGCCCCTGCGACCCAAGGAGCACAGCAATTAGCCACATGCTAAAAAGTCCCTCACGGGTGCAGGCACAGCCCCGGGAGCATCCCCATCCTCATGCTGGGCAGACACGGATAAGCTCTGCTTCGCACCATGACCCACTCCCAGGGCATCTGGCTCTTCCCCGTGTTATCCATCATCCCCAGGGAGCTGGTCCCAAAGCCATAGGTGCTTTTTCTCCCACGTCCATCCCACCTGAGCGAAGGTGCTGGTGGCCCTGGGTGTGCCACGGACGGGGGAAGCACCCCTGGCCCCCAGCACCTTATTTGCTTACCGCCTCACAGCTGTCTTTTCCTGCGCGCTGGGCAAATTCTGGTTGCTCTGGCTGCCCACAACAGCTGCTCGCTCGGGGCTGCTTCGAAAGATGGCAGGAAGGTAACAGGAACGAGATACAACCCCTCTCCCACGGCAAACACCCGTGGGTTGCTGTTCCTGTAACTCCCCAGTGCTCAGCCCTGCTCGAGTCCTGCCCCTGCTTTGCAAAAGCCCAGTGTCCCTCCTGGCTGGGGGTTCCCCGGCCCCAAAACCAACCAAATTTGGGGCCAGAAGAAGCACTGGGCACGGCAGCAGCCTGGGGCAGGTGAAGGCTGGTGGGCTAGCACATGAAGATGGTTAGTAGAGGTTTAAGGTCCAGAAATGTCCTTGCTGTTTTCCAAGCAATGCTTTAGGGTGAAATGATCCAACTGGTTTTCTGGCTGGCACCCGGATGCCGTAAATGGCTGGCAATAAAATCAACCTTAAAAATTTCTGGTTTGGGTCACAGGGCATGTTAAGTAAATTGGGGATTTTTGCCCAGTAATGTTTTTTCACCCTGCCCTTCAGCTGCTCAGCTCTGGGCTGTCGCCCACATCACAAGTGAGATGCTCAGAGGCCACCCTGAGCCAAACCCCTCTAATCCAGAAAAGCATCAGCCAGGCCAGGGAAGATAAAACCAACCTGAAGAATTTCTGGTTTGGGTCACAGGGCTTCCCACAGCAGTCGAGGCTCCAGACCGGTTGCTCATCCTGCCCTCATGCCGCTC
>NW_010224236.1:12089-17685 GCF_000690775.1 Eurypyga helias
CAAAACCCACCAGTATTGAGCCCAGCCCAACCCCATGGGTCCCTCCAGGAGGGTGACAAGGTCCCGGGGGAGAATAGGTGCATTCAGGCACCCACAGCCCTGCCGCTGCCATCAGAGGGGAGAAGCTGAAAGGCTCATTTGCTCCTTTTCTGGCCAGCTAAGCTTATCTCAGCAGGTCAGGGAATAGGAAACGTGGTTACCCTGGATGCCCCTCAACAGCAGCAAAGCATCGTGCAAATCCAGCCCCGTGGTATCTCCTTTTCCTCGGAAAATCATTCACATCCCCATACTGAAGGATAAGCCACCACCACCACATCTCGCTGTCCGGGTAGAGGGAAACGGGGGTGGAGGTGGGAGTGCAGTTTTCGACCAACGGTCCAAAGAGTTGTGTGAAATGAAGAAGGAAAACCTTGCCCATCCCACCCCAAACTTCCCTTCCTTCATTCTTGGAAATGGCTCATCCCCAAAACACTGGGTAGCACAAGCATCCCTCCACCACGGTGCAGGGGGTCTGTGCACAGATCCACAGTGTCCAGCCGGCCCCGAGCATCCTCCTCCCATGCCATGGTGAAAAGCAAACTGTTTCCCCATTGACAACCCACCTCTTCCACTTAACACCATAAAAACATGAGGAGAATATTTTGCCAATTTTGCCCTAAAAAATGAAGCCACTGTTCAGGCTTGCAGCTCCGGTGCCCACGTGGCCTTTGCAAGAGTAAAGTCTTGGGGAAATTTAGGGGAAAAACCCTGGGGAAATGAGGCTGCAAGTGGTGCCTATCCCTCCCCACCCCCGTCCCCTGTCCCCACCGGCACCCGCAGCGGATCCCCGGGATCATTTCTGGAGTGGGAGGGAGCGAGGCAGAGGAAACCCGTGGCTCCAGCCTGGGATGGATTATTTGAGCAAGCTAAAAGCAGCGGTTTGTTCCCTCCTGCACCAACGCAGTGGAAAGAATTTCCAGCTCCGGCTCCTGGGTGGAAAAGCTAAAAATCTGCATTTAAATAGTAACAGGTTTTGGAAAAAGAAAATTAAAAAAAAACCCCAACAACAAACCCACTACAGGAGCTTGAATAAAATAAAGCCTAAACTGGGATGGGGTTTTTTTAGATTTGGGGTTGTGTTGGGGTTTTGGTTTAGCTTCTCCTTATCTCTGCCTCAAGCAGACCCTTTCCGTAACCTCAGGGAAAGGCAAAGGAGTGACTGTGCCGCGTTTGGGAACCTTCTGCCAGAATTGCCACAACCCAGCCAAGGGGCACGTTGCCGTTTCAGTATATCCTCTTCTTGCACCCTACAGATACCCTTCTTCTTCCTTCTATATTGCCCTAAAACTCTCTTTTCAGCTAATTTCCCATTGATACCCCAGTGGTAAGTGTTAAGTAAACTGGGGATTTTTGCCCAGTAATGTTTTTTCACCCTTTTGGGCTGCGCTGCAGCCTCCTGCCCTCAGCTGCTCCGCTCTGGGCTGCCCCCACATCACAAGAGGGATGCCCAGAGGCCACCCTGAGCCAAAACACCTTCGATCCAGAAAAGTACCAGCCAGGCCAGGGAAAAATGCTGCGTCGAATCTGTAACCCTTCCAGGCACGACGGACCCGCCACACGCCACCACAAATAGCCCACTGGCAGCGAGTCCAGCGCCCGGCGACAGAAAATTTAATAACATTTTCCTGGCAGCGCCGGGGAACGGTTTAGGAAACCAAACACGGGGAGCTGCGGAGGCGGCAGCGCCAGGAGCCCTGGCGATGCCCAGTGCTGCCGGCTCAGCTCAGCCGCCCATCCCTGCCCAGCACCGGGAAAAGGTGCACAGCCCGGGGCAGCTTCAAGTGCCCCACGGGGGGAACTGCAGCACCGAAAATTGGGCTGCGCCTTTCAGCTGAATTCTGTGAGACTTAGGGAAGAGCAAGGTGGGACTGCTTTATAGGGTTTTTTCCCTAAAGAACAGGAAAAAAAGGGATATAGGGGCTGAAAAGGGGGGTAAGAAAATGAGACTAGGATGCATTTTCAAGATAGGATGCAATTGATCCTGGAGGAGGGATGAGGCTCAGCACTCGGTGAAGAGCTGCTGGGGCTCAGTGGGGTGACAGTATCCTCCAAAATTTCCTCCCTAATCTGGTGAGTGTTTACACCGAGACGAGCATCTGCAATGAGGCTGTAAGCAACCACTGAGGATAAGACACTTGCATGGCATGTAAAACAAATAATAAACAGTAACAATTAATAATAAAATATTACATAAGGAAAATAAATAGTAAGCAATTAAAATAATAATTTCTAACGATAAACGTAACCAAAGTTTCCCACTAGCCAAGCGCTGAGGAAAGCACGGGTGGCTCCTGGTCGCCCCATCCAGCAGCAGTCAAGCAGCCCGGGCACATCCCGCTGGCAGCATCCCTGCTCAGATGACATTTCTTCCACCGCCCCACAGGGCTCGGGGACCAACTGGTCCAGGGGCCCTCAGCACCGAAACTCCCGGTACCCACCGCCCCAGGAAAGGCGGGCATGGAACCCCAGGTCTTCCCTGCTGTAAGGTGCCCGTCTTGGCACGCAACACCAAACCTGCCCTCGGAGGGAGGGGAAGCACTTTGACATCCCACCCCACCTCCCGTGTTAACCCACTGGCACAAAACAGCATAAAATACCCCTCCTTTCCCCCAAAAGAGGGGCTTCTCTGCAGCACTCATGGCACAGCCCCACAAACAGTTTGCTCTGCCACTTTTTTTGCTCGACATTCAGCACGTGGCAGTTTTGGGACTGGATTACAACTGATGTGGACCCAGCCCCTGGGACACCAGTAAGAGCTGACCTACGCCAAGATGAGGAACCTGCTCGCTCTCACCCCTCCGTAAGCTGATGTTTTAATCGATCCGGCTGCTACCTGTAGCCAAGCCACAGGATATGAGCTGGGCTGTATATTTACGGATCAGAAAAACACAAACTTTGCACGCTGGGTTGGAAGGAGACCCTGCCCCAAGGCCGGGGCCAAAGGGAGATGACCCCATCCTAAAAGCACAACGGCCTGGAAAGGGTGAGTTTGGGTTTTCTTTTTCCATTTGTTTGTTTTCTGGAGGAAATGCCTCTGCCACAGCAAATCTTTGGGAAATCTGAAAGTTTGAATATGGCATCTCAACATCTCCCATCTGCTGGGGAATAAAATCAGGCTGAAAAAACACGGCCAGTGTATCCGCAGGGCAGTGCATGCTCCGACCCCAACCCACACGGACACTAATGAGCTGCTTTTCAACCCAATTAACTCAAACACCAATTATTATTACTAATTTTTTTTGCAGAATTCCTTGCCCTGGCTGACCTGGCTCGCCCCCTACACATACATTTGCTTTTTCTGGTATCTGTTCTCAGAGCATGGTCTATTTTCAGCAATCCTCTTGGATGGTTTTCGTGGAAAATGAAGTCTACACTGCCCTTAGTTTAGATTATATCAGAAGAAAAAAATTTCTGTAGGATAGAAAAGATCTGTTATTCTGGATGGGAAAAAGGGGCGAGTTGGACAATTAATACTTTTCATGGATGAACTCTCTGGGGATCACACATTTCTGTGTAGTTGAAGCAGTTCCGTTCCTGGAGCAAGATACTCAGATATCCCTGGAAACATGGCTTTTTCCATAATCTCTTTCCAACAATCAGGAGAAGTGTGGCCAGCAGGTCAAGGGAAGTGATTCTCCCCCGCTGCTCTGCTCTTGAGAGACCACACCTGGAGTGCTGCGTCCAGCTCTGGGGTCCCCACCATCAGAAGGATATCGACGGGTTGGAGCGAGTCCAGAGGAGGCCACAGAGATGCTCCGAGGGCTGGAGCCCCTCTGCCATGGGGACAGGCTGGGAGAGTTGGGCTTGTTCAGCCTGGAGAAGGGAAGGCTCTGGGGAGACCTTATAGCCCCTTCCAGTGCCTGAAGGGGCTACAAGGAAGCTGGGGGGGACTTTTTACAAGGTCCTGTAGTGACAGGACAAGGGGGAATGGGTTTAAATTGAAAGCAGGGAGGTTTAGATTAGATATCAGGAAGAAATTCTTCCCGGAGAGGGTGGGGAGGCACTGGGACAGGTTGCCCAGAGAAGCTGTGGATGCCCCATCCCTGGAAGTGTCCAAGGCCAGGCTGGATGAGGCTTGGAGCAACCTGGTCTAGTGGAAGGTGTCCCGGCGCATGGCGGGGGCATTGGAACTGGGTGGGCTTTAAGGTCCCTTCCAACCCAAACCATTCTGTGAGTCTATGAACTACATATAATATCTGTGTGCGTGTCTGTAAGGATTAAATATTACATGTATATATACATAGATAGCTACATACATTTATGTCAAAAAGGAGTGAAAAATGGGAGAATAATTTGAATTAGAACTTCAACAAGAGAGGAGCCCCTGAACAAGCCTGAGCCGGCACCACAGAGCAGCTCCATCTCCTCCTGGGTCACTGCAGGAGTCCCTTCCGGAGGGGAGCGGGTCTCAGCACAACTGCTCCTCTGATGGGGTTTCCATGTACCTGCTGGCAACAGAAGGTCCCTGACTGCCAAAGCCCAGAAAACCTGAAAAAAAACCTGAAAAGAGGAGCAGTGCTTCCCCAGGGGAACCCTCTGCAGTGGCCATCGCTTCCCCTCTCCCACCCCGCACTGCTGAGCCAGCCTCTTTCATTCACATTTTTCCACTCACTCCCCCTATTTTCCTTATTTTAAACCTTCTGTTGACTTGGAGGTTGCAAAATGGAAAACAAGAAGTGCAAGCAGGCAGGTAAAGGGAGGGTTATCCTGACCCCAGCTGCCTGTCTCCTGGGGATGGACGCTGCCTGCTCGGCAAAATCCAGCCGGGCTGACGTTTTACAGGGCAAATCCCTGGGGATTCGGCCATCGCCAGTGGGGCTGGAGTCACTTCTCAGCAAACTGAGTTCCTCCTGAAGGATCTCTGTGCTTTCCCTCCCCACAGCGAACGAAGCAGAAGAAAGAATCTTCCCCACCCATGCACCCCTCCCAAAAAATGACTGATTTTTATCAGCAATAGATGCAAGAAAAACGGCTTCCGAACCAGAAGAAGAAAAACAAAACCAAACACCCTGTAATAAAGCAAATACACAACAGGCAAAACACCACCTTTGCATTTGCTGGGAGGGCAGCACTGCAAGGACTTCAGGGATTTTCTCCAATCCGATGAGGGGGAAAAAAAAAAATGGAAAGGAAGGAAAAGGAAGCATTTTGTCCCTCCTGTGCCCCAGGAGGACATGAGGGACTGGCTGTGGGGATGGTCCCAGCACAGGGGACCAGCTCCTGGGAACAGCACAGCCACGGCTGGTGGCTTTGGGGACCACGTGGATGCACTGGAGACGATCCCAGCAAAACTCGCCAGCACCAGGGCTACCCCCGGCACCGCGTCCCCCACCACTCCCGCAGCCACACGGACAACCCTGCCCTTCGGTCCGAATTAACTCACATCCCTTCCCCGCCTCCCCCCGACCGCTGGTTTAAAATACACATAGTGGCTAAATAGCAGGAAACACCCAAAGCAAAAATACCGCGGGCAGGAACCCAGGGGCACAGGGGACGTGCAAGAGCAAGAAGCGGATTTCCTCCTCAAAACATTGCACCTCTGCTGCCGAGGGTGACC
>NW_010224236.1:17741-17976 GCF_000690775.1 Eurypyga helias
GCTGGGCCGGGCCACCAGCACGGTGTCACTCATCCTCGAGTGCCTTCGTCCTTCGGCGAGGATCTGTCAGCTCCAGGCAGGGAAAAACATCTTTTTATTGTCTGTGTTTTGTTTCCCCTTCATAAAGGGGTCTTTCGGTCAGAGGTGTCCCACGGTGACTTGCAAATGTTAGTGTGGGGAAATAAATATGTATATTAAAAATCTCAAATGGGACACACACATACATATATATATT
>NW_010224237.1:0-3426 GCF_000690775.1 Eurypyga helias
TATTTTTTATTTAAATAAAATTATATTTTAAATTAAATTTAAATTTTCTTCTCTGCTGGGAAATAAAAGCCTATTTCCCTGAATAAAGGAATAATAATCCTTCTTTAGAATTAACAAAACAGGAAAAGAGAATGATAAATGGGATAAACTTTGGTTTAAAGATTCAGACCATTTTTATTACTGGACTGCTTATCTAGAAATCAGTTCAGCTGATTTGTACACAGATGATGCATGTTTACCTCCCTTTTTCTTGTGATGCCATATGGCTCCCTTGTGAACATTATGACTGCTGATACAATCTGAGGAACTCAAAAATTGAACAGATTACTACTGGAAAGTAGACAGGATTTGTAACTAATTCTTGAGCTTCTGGCAGAGTTGTGCCACTGTAACATTCCCTCCACCATGTTCCGTCTCCTAAAAAAGAATATAAACAATAGGAACCATAAGGTTTATAGGAGACAAATTTATTCTCTCTACCACAGCGTGATGGTTCTAGCTGGTATAGAGTTAATTTTCTTCATAGTAACTAGTATTCTAGCTAGGTCATGCTGGAGCACCTCAAAGGGTGTGGCCATAGAGCAGGTAACCCCCTGGAGGGAATGCAGCCATGAGTAAGGCCATGATTGAGCAGGTCCATCTCTGCAGGCACGGTGGCCCATGGAGGAGGCCACGGTGGAGCAGGTGCACCTCAAGGCATCTCTGGCAGTGGATAAGTCTGTGCCACAGCAGGTACACCCCTGGAGAGACTGGGGCTCGCAGATAAGGCTCCACTTGGAGCCCATACACCCCTAAGGGACTGCAGTCTGTGGGTAAATCCAAGCAGGAGCAGGGGCAAGGGAAGGAGTTCATTGCAATGTTAAAACTGATGGTCCAGCCCAGCGGGACCAGGGGTAGAGACCGTACTTTGAATTGTTGTAGCCCTGGATCGGAGTTGCACGTTGTAGGAATTACTATAGCAAGAACCACCTCAACTAAGGGAGGACAACCCCTACAAGAAGCAGTGCAAGTGCAGCCATGACCCAACCTGACCTGGCTTTGGTGCCCAGGAACTCCCCGCAGCACACACCACCTCCCCTGTCCTGAGTGACCACCGTAACAATGGAGCCCCAAGCCATGGGGTAAATGGAATCAACAGACATTTTAAAGACATTTTACAGGGGTAGGCCATAAACTACGGGAATTATATTCATGTGTTATATCAAAGGATGGGAAGGGGTGTGGTGGTTAATGAGGATGTATTGGATTGTGTGGTACCTGAGCATGACATAAATGGCATGGAATAAGGGGTAGAGAATGTGCTGGTTTTGGCTGGGGTAGAGTTAATTTTCTTCACAGTAACTAGTTTGGGCTAGGTTTTGGATTTGTTCTGAAAACAGCGTTGATAATACATGGATGTTTTAGCTCATGCTGAGCAGTGCTTACACAGACACAAATCCTTCCCTGCCTCTCACACCATCCCACCAGTGAGGAGAAGTTGGGAGGGGACACAGCCAGAACAGCTGACCCCAACTGACCAAAGGAATATCTCATACTATATGACATCATGCTCAGCGTATACATCTGGGGAAAAAAGAAGGGAGGGCAGGGGGGTGATATTGGGAGTGATGGCACTTGTCTTCCCAAGTGGCTGTTATGCATGCTGGAGCCCTGCTTTTCTGGAGATGTCTGAACACCTGCAGGACCATGGGAAGTGGTGAATGAATTCCTTGTTTTGCTTTGCTTTTGTAAACAGCTTTTGCTTTACCTATGAGACTGTCTTTATCTCATTCCATAAGCTTCCTCATTTTTACTTTTTTGATTCTCCCATCCCACTGTGGGGCAGTGAGTGAGCAGCTGTGTGGTGCTGAGTTGCTGGCTGGGGTTTAACCATGACACACACAGTTGCTATGTGAAAAGAAGACTGTAGAAATAAATTACCATTAAAAGTGACTCTTGAAGTGTAAAAGGTTAAAAACATTATTTCATGGTATACTTTGCATTTCTAAGGTTTGAATCTTTAGAGCTCACTCTTAAACACTGCTTTTCACAAATGTCATAGGGGCCTGTCAATAATTTTTATTTCAAGACAAGATAAATTGTTAATGAATTCAGTTGGTAATTGTTATCTTGGATAAGGAAGGCAAGCAGATTCAAGCAAGGGTAAAAGCATGATCCAATAGCAGTAACCAAACATGGAACTAAAAAAGGCAGTTCTCTTGATTAGCAAGAATTGTGTAAAGATATTAAAATCAGCTTGGTCTTTTATCTGCAGGTCTTTGAATGTGGTGAGAAGAGACAGCAACAGGTTGTCACAGTCAATTGGCCTTGGAAAGTTCCTAACTGCTCTTGCCCTGCATAAACAGGTAACCAGGCAATGCAAGGATAAACTCTAAGCAAGGATATAGGGGCACAGCATCCTCTTTGGCACAGCAGAAAGAGGCTTTTCCCACAGCTTATATGATCAGAGAGTTGATTTACAGAAGTTAAAGACTTTGTTTTCTCTAATTGGTGGCTGACTACTTGTCTGCACTCATTATATATGGTGTACAAAATGTTCCTTCAGAATTAATTTGCTAAAACCAGACAATTACTGAATGAGTAAGCTCATGCAGGCAGTTCCAAGGGGACAAGCATTTTGCCACCTCTCCCAAAAGATGCTTGAAATGCAAGGAGTTTTTTAAGTCAGATCCTACCTCACTCATGAATCTCGAACTTGTTGTTGGCAGATGCAAACTCTTCAAGGGAGTTGCACTGGAAAAGAGCATCAGGTAGATATCGTAGAACCTGAGGACAGAGAAAAGACAAACTGGAGAGAAGGTAGGTAGAACTACCAGTGACGCATTGAAATCAATAGTACTGTAAAGGGGAAACATGCATCCAGTGAAGCTTTTAATTGTTAAAAAATTCAGCTGCTCTTATTATCAAGAATAAAATATTATGGAAGAATGATTATAGCTGTAAAAATCTACAATAGTTTTACTACAGTATTTTTGGTTGCTAGTGAATCATGCTATAATAAATTCATCAGGAAAATGAGAAGACGCAAAGAAAACACCTTTAAAAGATTATCAAGTTCAGTATCATACAGAGTAACAAACACCCGAAACACATATCCACTTGATATTGAGGCAATATTATATGTGCTTTTGTTTCCACTGTGGGAAATTAATGCTTGAATTTATTATATACTAATAGACGGTATTTAGAGGGTTTTGCATTTTTCACTTAGTAAAACTGTGTTCTCAGATGCTCCAAAACATGCAGGGTGTCAGTTCAGTGCTTTCTGTTCTGGGTTTTGGTGATTTTTGTCGGTGCTTCTTTAAAAAAATAATTATTTATTTATTTAGAAAGACTGAGCTTTAAAGTCTACTGCAAGACTTATCATTTTGCCTTGGGTTTTAAAAAATTATCAGATTTCCCCCCACCTCCCCCGCCCCTGGTCAC
>NW_010224238.1:0-463 GCF_000690775.1 Eurypyga helias
AAAATGATTGAAAACTTGCTGAACTAACAGGCAGAAAAACTAATGATCAAGTGCTCAAGATCCATTTGTCAACAAGGAACAAGCACAATATCACAATAGTCAGTACTAGTGTAGATACGGTTCAGTATCTTCATTAGCACTCCAGACAAGGCAAATTACAAGTTTGCTCAAAGCACAAATGATAGTAAATTCTGTGTTCAGTTTTAGGCTCCTCAATTCAAGACAGACATTGAGGTGCTGAAGCATGTCCAGAGAAGGGAACGGAGCTGGGGAAGGGTCTGGAGCACAGTTCCTGTGGGGAGTGGCTGAGGGAGCTGGGGGTGTTCAATCTGGAGAAGAGGAGTCTCAGGGGAGACCTTATCGCTCTCTACAACTCCCTGAAAGGAGGGGGGCGAGAGTTGGTCTCCTCTCCAGAGTGACAAGAGATGGGACAAGAGCAAGCGGCCTCAAGTTGCACCAGGGG
>NW_010224239.1:0-441 GCF_000690775.1 Eurypyga helias
CTCATGGCGGTGTGGGGCCGGGCCGCGCCGCCGCAGGCCTCCTCACAGCGAGATGCCCGAACAGGCAGAAGCCCCCTTGGGCCGCTCATCGCAGGGGCTGAGGGATCCCTTGATGCCATCTGCTACAGCTCGGCCCGGTGCTGCGGGTCTGGGTACACACAGAAGGGAATCAGAGTAATTTGCTCCAGATTAGGAAATGGAAAACTCCAGCTAATCGGGTTTTGTACAGTGTGATTACTTTTGCTACGCAAAACCCATTTAAAAATTAATATTGCTTGCATGGGAACAGAAACAGGTGGCTGGAGTTGTGATCCTGATGCTTTGAAGGGCAATTTGTCACTAATTGCGTTAAGGTGGCAGTGATGCTCCACTGGACGGGGTGTAGTCACGGAATCATGGAATGGCTTGGGTGGGGAAGGGCCTTAAAGACCCCCACACCCC
>NW_010224239.1:709-6175 GCF_000690775.1 Eurypyga helias
AGCTTTCTTGTAGGCCCCTTCAGGTACTGGAAGAGGCTATAGTTGCACAAGTGTGTCCATGTGTTTGTCATCTCACTGGGAGAAGAAGCCGTGCTGGGGATGGGCCAAAGCCAGGCCGTGCTGGCAGAAGGATGCGGGGCCTTGGCAGAGCCCTGGCACATCCCAGGTGCCTGGCCTGGGGTGAGGAGAGGCATGGGAAGGTCCCTCTGCTCACCCTCCCTTCCCCTGCTTTTCGCAGGGCAACCCCTGCACAGCCGGTGCTCACATCCTGTCAGGACTGCTCTGCCCTGCAGCCACAGACAGCCAGGCAAAAAGTTATCCTTGTCATTTACTCAATATATTGATCACTTCATATTTAAAAAATAGCTTTCATTCTTCCCTCAAAGATTTCTGAAGGCCTTGGTGACAAAGACTTATTTTATAATCGATAACCGTTAGCATCATGTTAGGCCCATAATTCATGCTAAAACACTCGGCCCATCACTCATCGGGTTACGACGTGCATTGCTCAAACTGCTGAAATATTGCTGGCTGCCTCTGCGCCCAGAGCAAGAGAGATGTGCCGGCTCCCCCGGCCTGCTGCCCGCCAGCAGAATCCTGGCTCCTACCCTACTCCTGCTGTGCCCAGAGCTGAGGGTGTGAATGCCCAAGGATAATGTGTGCTCCAGGTCTCACTTACGGAGCCTTTGGCTGCTCCTGGTGCTTGTGGGCCACTCACCAACAACCCCTCAGATACCCCCCAGGATGTTTGACCCCGATGCGGGGTGAACCTGGTGTGTTTGAGTGCTGGTAACACAGCAGTTTCTCAGTGCCTGACCAGGAAGGGACGTGGCAGCTCCACAACAAATACTTGTCTCCCTACGGCCACATGTAGGGATGTTTGGAAATCGTGTAGCCTGTGCTAATACTCTTTCTTGGAAACATTTGGCCTCGTTCATGCTTTGCAAAAAAACAGCACAAAAGATGGGTGCAAATCAGCCACAAGCCCAAAGCTCATGAGCTCTTTTCTGCCTCCAAGGAGAACGCACCATCGCTGAGCTCTGGGATCTTGGGGACCTTTGCCGGGGGCTCACAGCTTCACACCACGATGTATCACCGTGAAACTGGAACATTTCCAGCATTACAGCTGAGTTTAAAAAATCTCTATTTTTTTTTAAGAAAAACCTTCCCACGTTACTTAGGATCTGACAGATGCTTTAAATATGTTTTGAGGGATGGAGTGCTGCAGGGCACAAGATAGCATCTCCTGTGGCCTCTGTCCCTCCCAGGGCCACGGAGAGTGGCCATGGTGCCAGCAGGCAGGGAGGCTGGGCTGATGGCAGGCAGCGTCGTCCTGGCTGTTCCCTTTGGACAAGTGCCCAGAAACTTCAGTAGCAGAACCAAAACTGCAGCACTTAATACACTGAAAGATAAAATCGGTGGGAGAAGCCCGTAACAAGGAGGTTTTTGCACTGGGGCCGGGCCGTTCGCTGCTGCATCCCCACCCCGAGAAGTGCCGAAGCGTTCTGCAGCCGCTCAGGGGTTGGCCCAACCGGCTGGGCCAGGTTGCCTTCTCGAATGGCTGAGCTGGATTTGTAGTGCAGTATTTCACACCGTATGAAACCCTGTTGCTGACCTCCTCTTGAGTAACCCTCGCTCACAACTGTTCACCTCTCCCAGCTGCCCTGAACCCTTCCCTCAGGCCTTACACCCTGAATGCTGCAGGTTGTTCCATGTGCGTGGGGATGGCCTTGTGTTTTCCGTGACCCTCATTTCCAGGTGATGTTTCGTCCTCACAAAGCCAGACTGGGGCAGCAGGCCAACGTTCCTGCCAGCTGGGCTCCTGCTGGGCTCTCTGGGTTGCTGAGAGGCCTGTGGTGGTTTTCAGCAGGTTCCTCCCTGCTGTCCCAGTGGCATGTGTAGGATGTGCTCCGGGTCGGGGCTCAGGCTGTCAGGACTGTGTCCTGTGCAGACAGAAACCCACATAAGGTTAACACAGCAGTGCTTGTGCCCTCCATGGTGTATTGCCCCAACCCTTCCCCTTCTCCTGCTTCGCTGGTGCCAGGCCATGGTGCCGTCAGGAACGCAGATACCCAGCTCCGAATCACTCTGCGGTCCCTCGTGACTTTTGCTGTAAAGGTCTCGGTGTTTCTTCTGTGCCGGTACCTGGGAGAGGGAGTTTTGCCTTTCCCCTCGTGTCCTTCCCTTCAGGCTCTTGCCTGCAGCGCCTTCCCAGCCCTATAAATATCTGCCGCTCCGGAGGAGAGCTCTGCCGCCGTGCCTCCCCGGCTGCCCGCCCCGCAGCCTCACACGTCTCGGCACCTCCGTTCTCAACATAAACCCTTTAAATCACACCTCGTCTGAAAGCGAGAGGGACGAGCAAACAGCACAACTTATATTGGTTCCTGGGCCATCTGGGAACCTGATTTAGATGTAACATTTTCTGAAGTCACCTGGAGGAGGCTTTGGATGAAATATTTCAGGGCTATTGATTTCTATATCCATCAGTCAATCCCTTTTATTCTTCCTTGTTACTTCCAAAGCCATTGATGCCTAACAAACCACCCGGGCTTCCCACTGACTTACTGCCGTTCCCTCGAGCGTGCACAGCCAGCCTGTCCCGCTGCCCACGTGAGGTGACAGAGCACACCCGGCTCACTGGTCCCAGAAACAAGCTGTCAGAAAGCCCAGCGCGCTCAGTGCGTCCAACCTGCCAGGCTCGCAGTCTGGAAATAAGCTCTCCATTACAGTTTTGGACAGAGAGCTCCTCCTCGGCACCTGGTGCTGCTGCATGAGTGGGCACGGCCGTGGTGGGTCACTCGCCAAGCGCAGCAATGACCGTGGCAGGGGCCAGGGCAGGCGGTGTGGTCGCTAGCCGTGTCTCTGCTGGATGGGGTGCGGGTGCTCAGGGCACCCAGCGCTGCTGCTGGGCACAGAGCATGGTGGTGCTGGGCACAGGGTCCTGCCATGCGGGCAAGGGAGCAGGGTGTGGAGGGGAAATCCCGTCTGGCTGCAGCTCTGGGGACGAGAAGTGTGATAGAATCGAGTGCAGTGCATGTTATGATGCTCCTTGGCGCTCACTGCGGTCATGGGAAGCTGGGGTCCTGCTCCTAAAGGCTTCACATTGATCATTCAGTAGTTGCATCCCCAGAGCTGCCAAATCCCAAGGGACGCAGTAAATCCCTGGGTTCCTGAGCAGCACACGTGGCTGCTCCCAAAACGAGAGATTGCCATAAAGCGCCGGGCTTTGAACACTGGAGAGCAGTGGGCTTTTGCAGGGGTGGCACTGCTCGCCCTGCCCAGGCTCTGCACTTCTGCATCCTCCCTCCTCTCTGGGGGAAACTGGCCTTGAACTGCTGAGGGGGCAGTGGCTGGGAGGGGGGTTCACGCCGGGGGTCCGGCAGGCCCTTGGGCACTGAGAAGCAGACCCAGGGCAAGCAGCACGGCAAGGCTCAGTTCTCCAGGGCTTCCCTGGCTTTCCCTGCTGCGCACAGTTCCCCTGCCAGAGCTGCCGGCACCCAGAGCAGCTGGGTTCTTTGGACAGGGGGATGCTGAGAGCGGCTTCGCACTGAGCTGCCCGTCCGACACCTTCCCAGGGCTGTGCGTGCACTTTCCTAGCTCAGTCAAGGGCCGAAAAATGAGCTTTCTAAGTTACAGAACCAGTGAATCTTTTAGATTGGAAAAGATACGTAAGATGATCAGGTCCAACCGTTAACCTGAGTTACTCTGGGTTGGTGCTTAGTGGGAAGAGGAACCTGGCAGGGGCAACACTGTCCGGGCTGTGCGTTTAGCAGAGCAGACCCTGGCGCGGGCGGGTGCAAGTGCACAGGTCTGCCCTGAACCACGTTAAAAGCTCAGGCAACTTCACCGCGCAGCCCAGTCCCTTCTCACCTCGGGTTTTTCACAGTTTTGCACGTCACAAGCTGAAAACCTGGCTCGCATCTGTTTCTCCCCCTCTTGCCCTGCCTGCGGGGGGTTTAATGAGCCCCCACGTATGAAAGCAAGGGAGGAGGAGAGGGAGGGAAACATTATTTAGCCCAAATCCGAGGCTGTGACTGGCACTTTCATTAAGGGAAATCGATGAACTGGTGCCGATTGTGCTTGTTGCTCTTCCCGGCTGCTGCCGGGGCCGAGTGCTGCCGAGGCTGCGATGCACGGAGGCGCTGGCTGCAAGGCCTGGGTAATTGGGTCCTGTTCTCCCGGCTGCTCAGGCGACGTGTCCGTGATTCACAGGCACTCGAGGAGAAAACGACCGATGACTCCAAGCGAACCACGTGCCGCTCCCGAGCGTGAGGGGACAGGGGCGGGAGCCATGCCCTGAGAGCGGGCTGGGGGGAAGGACCTCTTCTTGGGCACTGCAGAAAGGAGTTTTCATTAAATGAGGTTGACAGTTTGTTTCGAGGCCAATAGTCTTCCTTTCATAGGGAGCACATCAAAAGTGCCTGCTCTTAGAAACTTAATGTTGTGTGAAACTCGTAATTAGGAGGAACAGGGCCAAAGTGTCCATCCCTGACGGCTTTACCGGGTGCAGACAGAGGTGACCAAGTCATGATTCTAGTGCGGGTACCTCGTTATGTAGGTGTCCGGAGAGCGGCCTGGGCGAGGGTGGTCCCCAGCAGTGATCCTGCCTGGCCAGACCCCCAGCATGCTGGTGTGCTCAGCCTCCGCACAGCACCCAGGGCCGTCGACCCCATCGCTTTGCTCCCCCATCACATCCAGCATCCCCACCACGCTCCAGTGATTCATGGGTTTGTCAGTGAGCAAGCGGCATTAGTGGCTGGGAAAAGCAATTTTTGAGGAGAGGGCCCTTGCCTTCACAGCCACTTCTGCAATTTAGCTGTTCCGTGTCTCCGAAGTTTGGCACCGGCTGAACCCAGCGTGCCAGTTCTGTATGATAAATATAGCATCTGCGTGCCGCTGCTGGGGATAAAAGATTGTTGATGACCTTTCTGAATGAAATCTTGGAGCGCGTGGAATAAATGTAGAAAAGGTCATAAGTGGAAACTTTTATTATGTGGTAAAGTCAAATGTCATTCCTAATCAGCGCACAGACACCTGGGCCTGCGATGCACGCCTGCCTGCCGCCGTGTCCTCCCCGGGAGCAAGGAGAGAGGCTGCCTGGCGCACGCTCTGCTGCCTGCTCCAGCCTGCCCACACAGGCAGGCGTGCTCCTCCAGCGCCCCGCTGCAGCGAGCGGGGTGCTCCTGGCTGGCCCCGCCCAAGGGGCTCTGGGAGCCACCCCAGGGACCAGCTACAGTGAGTGGGGTGCTCTGGACTGTCCCAGCCCAGGATGCTCAGGAGCCACCCCAGAGACTGGCTGCAGCAGGCCTGTCCCAGCTCAGGGTGCTCTGGGAGCCACCCCTGGGGGCTGCCTGTCCCAGCCCAGCTCCTGGTAGCAAGGTGCCCCGCACAGCAGCCTGTGGCCAAGCGGGGCAAAAACCCAGAGAGGGCAAAATCAGCCAGGAAAATAGGGGCAGCTCTGGCAGG
>NW_010224239.1:6238-10341 GCF_000690775.1 Eurypyga helias
AGCCCAAGGGAGAGTGTGGGGGTGTTATTATGGTTATTTGTGTTATTTCTGGAGAATGTGAAGTGGCTGAAGTTGGATGAAGGGAGATGGGGACGAGGTGCAGCGTGCCACCGCGGGTCCCTGCCGGGAACGGGTGCTGGGGGGGGTGCAAAGGGGATCTGCTTCGGTGAGGGTCTGTGACATCTGTCTGAGAGCAGCCTCCACGGTGAGGTTTCTGACCTCGCCTCTGAAAAACACATGGAAATGTTCCGACCACACCAGGTTACACAGATGATGATCAAAAGAGGTGAAATCTGGAAAAACTCCTGCAAGTGCCCATGCCCTGAGCCCAGCCAGAGAGTGGGAGGGCAGTGCCAGCCTCCTGCCAGCCTGCCCCGCCGTACCTGCCTGCCCATCCATGCCTGCACCAGCCGGGAGGGAGGGAAAGCCCATCCGCGTGTGAGCAGGCGGCGGAAAGGCTCGGCAGCACTGACACACGTCTTGCTCCAGGACGGCGGCGAAGGACACGAGAACTGTGCTCACCCCCGGACTTCACAGTTGGCTGCTTCAGCGGCCCAAGACGCAACTGTGGAGAAAGTGTTTTGTTCTCCGAGGCGCGCCGATGGTAGCGCGGGCCCAGGAGCTGCTGAGCAGATCCCTCACCCAGCTCCTCCGGCCGGCTCCTCTCCCGGCTGCGCCGCACAAACGTTTCTAAGGATGTCAGCTTACTTGGTGTGAACGTTTTAGGAAAGAGGGTAATTGAAATTCTCTTCCCAGTGCCGGGGAAGATGACTCATCCATCACTCTGTTATGTTCCATATAATAAACAAGATGGAAAGCTGGGGTTGGAGGAGCCGGACTTAACAAATAGCTGAGGCTCTTTGCATTCAAACAGAAATGACATCAACATTTAAATCCCAAACAGCCCTGCTAAGATTGCATTTGCAGTCGGTGTGAAGGGCCCAGACAGCCGGGAGCAATGGTGCCAAGGCGTGCTCCCATTTATCTTTTGCAATAAATATTTCCAGTTGTGTACATGAAAAATTACATAATTTTCTGGGTTTCAACATTTTGGGTCTCTCAGCACATACATCAGCAGCCTGCTAGGTTCTGGCTGTTTCGTCATGGGAAGCACTTTGCAGCCGTGGCTATTCCGCGGGATCCCTGCTGTGCCCGATCCTGGCTCACTTTGGGCACTTCTGCACCTCCCTGGGCCCCATCTTTGCCCCGTCACTCTCCCCCAGCAGCTCCTCTTGGGCAGGGTGGCCAGACCGGAGAGGCCTCATCGGGGCTGGCAGCAGAGTGGTGCCAGGGCTGGTCAAGCCATGCTGGCTTCTCTCTGCTTCTCCCCACCATGCACACATCCCAGAGACTCAGAAATACCCCTGTGTCCTCCTGAGCCACCTAGCACCTCTGCTCCTGCCATGTCCCAACACGGAAGCCGGGGCTCCCGTCCTTTCGAGACACCGTCCCTGAGCCCCTGGCACGTGCACGGCAGCAGCAGCTTGGCTCCCTGCAGGGTCCAGCATCCCCGCGCTCAGGGATCCTCGCTGCCTGCACTCTCCCACCCGACTGCCCCGAGCTGCAGGGATGGAGAAACCATGGAACACAAATTTTTTTCCTCTTGCACTTCTCTCTTTTGCTAAAAGCCCCAACCCAGTCATCTGAGTGGCATTGTTTAGCCAATTACTAATTTACTAGGAATTAACTTTAATGCATTAATAAATGTTGTCATTTTCCTGACAAATTATCATAATAACGCATTTTAATGACTGCAGGAGTCAGGAGAATAGTGGGAAATAAATATATTTTAGTAGTACTTATTCAGTACATCTGTACCTAATTACATTTGCAGAATAATTACACCACCTCGGCTTCCCCGAACGGCGTTGGTGTCAGCAGCACGCGGCAATAAATCCCTGCCAGGCGGAGCAGCCCCCTGCCGCGGTGATTACAGCCTTCCCCTGGGTGACACTGGCCAGCCGGGCCCGCCGCCCCGCCGCCAGCCGCCCTGATTTACTTACCTCTGCACAGGAGAAACTAATTCAGGAGACAGATTGCTGGAAGGACCCTCTGTGTGAGCCATGAATCATTCTTTAATCACAGCCTACCCTGGGCTAAAGAGCGTGGCTCCCAGGTGCCGGCGTGGAGGAGAGGGCTCCAGCCCAGCCTGGATGCTCTGGGACCTGCAGCGAGGGGTTGGAGGACTCCCCTGTATACTGCAGCCCCTGAATGTTGCCTGGGGTGCTGGAGTGCTGGAGCCTCAGGGTTCCTGCGTGGGACAGGGTGACGGGGGTCTGGGTGCGCAGGCTGGCTCCATCAGCGCCTGGCACGAGGGGCCATCCACTGTGTGAAGGATGAAGAGGAGAAACCATGAAACATTAGGCCTGGCCAGCCCAGAGGCTTCTGCTGCCATTTGCAGGTGGTATGCCAGCCCATGGGGCAGGGACAGGGACAGGGATGTGGACAGGGATGGAGACAGGGACAGGACGGATGGCAGCACTGCGGGCAGGGTGCTGGCATGGAGACCCCAGGGCCCTGGTGCCGTGACTGTTTGGCTGCTTTCACAGATGCAGGAGGACGGGACGGGGACAGGAGGACAAGGGGACAGGAGGACAAGGGGACAGGAGGACAGCCCCGCACGTGCTCTCGCAAAGGTCAGCGCGCGGGCTCGCTGTGGCACCACTCCATCCACCCACTCTGTGTGGGCTCTGAGGGGTCCTGGACAGCCACAACGAACCACAATTATGCGAGACCTTTCGATCATAACAGATTTATTCAAAACTCCTGCATAAATATTAATGTCCCCGAAGACTTTGAACAACTATTTGGCATAAGCAGAGCAAATATTTAAATCAAACCTGACTGCTGTGCATTGCAAACAGACGGGGCAGTTCTGCCCACGACGGCACCTCTGGCAGAGCCTGTCTGTACACCAGCATTTCTGGGAGCCCCACGGGCACCCCAGGATGCCCTCCGCTCCCTGCTTTCAAGGGGACCGTATCAGCCGTGCAGACAGCTCCCGGGTGAAGGGGGGAGAGCCTCTGCCAGGCCTGGTCCCAGGCTGGGGGACAGGGCAGCCCCCACCCTGCCATCCCCTTCCCGCAGTGGGGGCTGGCACACAACACCATTCCCACATGCAGTAGCGCGGCCCTGCAGCTCCGGATGCCCAGAGGGGTCAGCAGGACTTGGCTGTGAGTTTGAGCCCCTTTGCCCTGTTCTCAGCCCCCCCGAGAGCAGCACGCTGGGCACAGGACACCCCAGGTACCTGCAGGAGTGTATTTGCTGTCCTCAGACGGTGTGGGAGGTTAGGAAGTTATAGCTGGCTCCTCTGGGCGTTGCTGAGATGTGCCCACTTCAGGTGAATTGCCGTTTTCCTGGCATTTCAGCCGCTCTCCGGCCAGCGCTGGAGCTCCTGGCCCTGCGGGTCTTGGTGGCCAACAGCACGAGCCGGAGGAGCTGGTGTGCTGGGCAGCCGGAGGTCGGGATCCCCTCCCTGCTCCCTCCTCTGCCGCTCACGGTGCAGCTCCGCAGACCCAAAAGCGAGGATGGTGGTTCCCCCCAGTGTGACCGGCTGTGGTCCGTCCCCTCCCCCCTCCGCTGCCACGCACGGTGCAGCTCCGCAGAGCTGGTCCTGCCCGCCGTCTGATCAGGCTGCACGCTAATGACAGGATCGATGCGCGTGGATTGTTGGAGGCCATAATATCGGGATGCTGTCAGCCGGAGTGGCAATCCCATGGAGCCCCGGCATCCCTGCAGCCACGGCGATAACGCTGATGAAATAACTGCTCAGCCCGTGAGCGCGGGGGAACGTGCTGCCGCTTTCGTGGCTGTTGGGGTGAGCGCACCACTCTCCTTCCCGGCACACGGGGATTGTCTGCCTGGACACGGGGTGCCCTGCAGTGTCCCGACATGAGGGACCCATCCGCATCTGGGGAGGGGGTTGGGGTGAAGCAGACCTCGGGGCTGCGTTTGGGCAGCCGCATTGCCGGGGCCTGACTCTGGCCAGAGGCGCGAGGGGGCGGCTGAGCCCCAGCCCCACCACCGCACACCCCTGTGGGGGGTCGACCAGGCTCCCCTCTTCCTCAGAGCCCATGCCCTGCACCCCCTCAGCTAACCCTCAG
>NW_010224239.1:10394-12134 GCF_000690775.1 Eurypyga helias
GGGCTCCCACAGACCTGGATCAGGAACAAAATTCCTACAAACACGTTTCGGTGTCCAATTCCCTTGTAAGAGTTAGAAAACAGCCCCAATTCTGTCCCTTCCAACCATAGCGGCCGGAGCCTCTAGTAGGTGGGGGGGAGCAGCAAATTCCTGCAGAAATGGGCAGGTTTGAGGCTGCAGATGTTGGCACCGGTCTGTCGAAAATAAAAATAATTGCAGACCATTAAAATAAAGCGATCGCTTCAGATGAGAGACAATTCCGCTTTTCAAAGCAGCCGCACATGTCTTTACACCCCGTAATTATCAATTACGAACATACCTGCTCTCTTATCTCAACAGCAGCTCTGGTTGTCTTTACAGGGCTAATTGCTCGGGGTTTAACTCAGAACTCGCACACTAATGACTTTGACCTTTATGCTTATTCCTGAGGTGCCGTAACACTCTACAGGCCACGCACAACTGCTCTGCCTGTTGTTTGCATCTCACCCTTTAGCATGAGAACCCCCTCTCAACCCCGTCGGTCCTTCCTGACGGCTGCAGGGGCGGGCGGGGGGGTGGCAGGGGGGCAGCGTGCCCTCCCAGGGCGAGCTGCTGGCTAGCACTGCCCACCCCGGGGATGCTCTGAGAGCCCCAGTGCCAGAGGGTCCATCCAGCCCCCCTGGGGTGGGTGCTCAGGGGCACCCCCAGCGACCCGGGGAGCGCTGGTTTAACGGGAACGCTGCGCAGTCACCGCCATTCCTCACTCTGGGTTATTCATGGGGAAGTCTGTAGCATCACTCCAGACCTCTGCAGTGGAGCGGGGATGGAGAGAGGCTGGAGGGGACCTGCTCCCCCGCTGCGCTGTCACAACCCACACTGGCCTTTGTTCACAAGTGCCTCTCTTGTCACACACGGTGTTTAAAAACCACCTTTTAAATCACTCTGAAGAGCATTCACTGAAGCCTGGCCAGCTCCGGGGAGCAAAATGAGGACAGTGCTGGGAAAGCTGTGCCCAGGGAAGCATGTTCCTGATTTACTGGAGTTCAGCACTGTCTCTGTACCCAGCGCACATCCCCCAGGCCCCACCGCACTCACTGCTGGGCAGCGTTTCCAGCTCTGCCCCTCCCTTAAGTGTCGAACCTGTGGGTTCGTGGGCATGGGGCATGGGGGGCAGGCATGGGAAGGGCTGTGAAGGGTTCCCTGGGTGCAGGAGGTCCTGGGGGACAGGAGTTCCGGGGGGGGACAGGAGGTTCGGTGTATCCCTCCATTCCCTGTCTGCTGCCTCCAGCAGCTGAGGAGCAAATTCGGGCACAGAGGAATTGCAAACCAGAGAAGTGCCAGGCGTAAAGGTGCAAGAAGCCCCAGAGGCAGGAGGATTTCCATCGCACCCTCAGCACTGCCGTGAATTATAAACGGGCTTGGGAGCTCGATCTGCAGCCCAAATCGTCCCTACCGCTCACGGCTGGCAAGATCCCATTGAGGCTGGGTTGGGTGCCCGGCCTGCCTTCGGAGCTGGCGCGTGCCCCCTTCCCCTCCCCTGCTCCGCATTACATCTGCGAGTTTTAATATTTAATTGGTGTTTTTTGCTATTTTTGTCTCCTGGCACTTCGCTGCGGCTGAGCTGGAGGTCAGCAGCCTGTCGGGGGGGAGGGGGGTGGGAGGGAGGCTGTGTATTAGTTCATCAGGCTTTATAATTTATTTGTTATGGATGCTACACCAGGCCTTTCCCAGAACCCTCAGCTGCCTCCATTACCTGTAATT
>NW_010224239.1:12582-15617 GCF_000690775.1 Eurypyga helias
GCTGAGCTCCATGCACCGCGCTGGCATTGTGCCTTTGTTGTCTAGGCAAGGGTTTCCATGACACTAAATAACGGGAAATATGATTTTGCACAGCTGGATCCTGCCTTAGAGGCAGGTTTGGGACGAGAAATGCGCCTCCAGCAGAGAGCTGTAGGGGCCAAATTATAAGGGCTGTGATCCGAGATGGCAACAAGCAGAAAAATATCAATTTTTAGCCGTTACTCAGCTGGCTCCCAAGCAGAAGTTTACTTCCAAAGTTTCGTCTTCTTCTTGGTCTTGCGCAATTGGCTTTTGCTGCGAGGACGGAGAGGTTCAAGTGCTGCCAGGTAATAAATTAGGCTCCGTAGGGGCTGTCTATCCGTGCCCGGGCAATGCCCCCACCCAGCCAGCTCACGTCGTGCTGGGATGAACCCAGCAGCCCCTGGCTGTGTGCCTGTAGTTGGCAGATCCGTGCGTGGGCACGCTGGGCTCAAGCTAAACTGAGCCTAAGCTAAACTGAGCCTAAGCTAAACCGGGCCTGTCTGTCACTCTCCAGCCCCCGGGGTGTTCTCCAGGGAGTGGCAAGGTGGTGGGCGCTGGGTGCCCTCCCGGCACCCCGTATTCCAGTGCCTGAGCCCCAGGGTCGTAGGGAGAGCGAAGGTGGGCTCTCCTGCCTGGCAGGTCCTCACCCCGCTGCACCCCCCGGCAGCCCCCGCACTGAGGTGGGAGCCAGATGGTCACATGGGGCCTTCCCGGTCCCGGGCAGCGCCGCAGGTGCGTCTCCAGGTGTCCTGGTACACCCACTCGATGTGCATGGATTGTTTGGCCCAGTTCATGGACAGTGGTACCCAAAGAGCCCCAGTGCCGTGCCCGAGCACTCCCGGGCAGCGGGCCCCAGCTGCTGCCCACGTAGGGACTTGAGTTAAATACCTTCAGGGTGCAGCAGCCGATGGGATCAGCCGATGGGATCATCTCTGCCAGCCTTGGAGAGGAGCTGCACAGATCTTACTTCAAGAGGTTTAATTACATGTTACGGGATATCAAGTATACTGTGTTAATTGGTGTTAATTTGGAAGTTGTCTGAATTCTGCAGACTCAATTAGAAGTAATTAAAATCCATTCTCATTTATTCTTGCATACAAACTACATGAGGCTTTTCCACTCGTCTTTTCCTATTGGAAGTCAAGGGCACGGCTGGGCCTGGGGTGCACTCACTTTGGAGGAAGAAATGGGTGGGCAAACCCCAGATGGGAGGAAAAATTCTTGGAGGGGACTTTTCCCAAGTCAGGAAGGAATCCTGACTGGGAAACCTGTCCCAGTGCGCCCAGAAGGGGTGGGAGCACTGGGACAGGTTGCCCAGAGAAGCTGTGGATGCCCCATCCCTGGAAGTATCCAAGGCCAGGCTGGATGAGGCCTGGAGCAACCTGGTCTGGTGGAAGGTGTCCTTGCCCATGGCAGGGGGTGGGACTGGGTGGGTTTTAAGGTCCCTTCCCACCCAAACCAGTCTGTGAAATGGGAATCAAACTGCGTGACAGCCCCGCTCTTCAGTGGGCAGCTGGAAAAGAGCTTCTGTGGTCACAGTTCACCCCATTTCCACCGGTCTGGGAATAAGCAGTGGCTCCACATGCCGGCTGGGAAGGGATGGGGGGGTTTGGCTGCCTGAGAGCAGGGGAAAGGGGGTGAACAGGCCCCTCAGCCCCCTTCCTGCCCGGCATGCTGACGAATACCTGCCGCTTGCGGAATAATGACGCAGAAGTGAAGGGATGGATGATGACGGCGGGAGGCGGCTGCGGGAATGCCCCGTCGGGGGGCTGCTGCCCACCGCCCACCCCCGCGCCCCCAGCACTGACCCCTGCACAGGGCTCTGCAAATCAGCCATGAAATTGGGACCCTGTGGGGAGCTTTGAAACCAGGATTTTGGGGGGAAAGTTTATAAAATATTTAAAAGGCAGAAGCAGCACAAAGTCTCAGTTTTAATTATTGCGGTTTTAATCAGTGGAATAGTTTTTTTCTACCCTGAACAGGAAAGTAATTGGAAATGTGAATGGAGTGTGATTATCCTGTGAATTACAACATCAGAGAGATGAGCAACCCCACCCAAAACAGGCTCCTTGCTTGGGAGGGGGGAAGGAGTACTGCTGCACTGGGTGCAGGGATGGGGCTGGGGTCAGCGCGATGGGATGGTTCTGGGCTTGTGCCAGGGGGACGGGTGGGCGTGGGGCCTCCACATCCCTTTCTGTGGAGCTCTGCCAGCTCTGCCTCTTGGCACAGGCAGCTTCTCACTAGGCTAGTGGGATGTTCACCTTCCGGCAGTGGCGAGGGGACAGGGGGGTAGCAGGGCTGTCGGGACACTGCACCCTGTTGTTCAGTGGGCACGAGGCACTGCAGGCGCCCCTTGTCCCCTCCAGCTGCTGGCGCGGGTGCCCTGGATGGAAACCAGCTGGACAAGGGCAGATCACATCCCCCCAGGGCAGGTGGATCGCATCATTCTGGGGCAGGTGGATCACATCCCTCTGGGGCATGTGGACCACATCCCCCCAGGGCAGGTGGATCGCATCACTCTGGAGCAGATGGATCACATCATCACATCCCTCCTCCTGGCCCATCCACCCACCTAGTGGGGCTGTTCCACCAGGGGCAGAACCCCTGCACTGTCCAGAGTGGTGCTCAGTTCCTCCATGAGCCCAGCCAGGCCAGGACAATCCAGGAATCTGGGACCATCTCTGTCCCCAGCACCCTGGGATGCATGCTGGGACCTGGCCATGGGGTGAGCTCTGGCTGCGGGCAGGGGCTGAGCTGCCCATCGGGATGAGCAGTACGGGAGTCATTTGACAGCGAGGAAGGGCTATACCTGCTCCCAGCCATGCTTGGGTAATTGGAAGTACATAACTCCTTTCATCCTTAAATGGCGTGACTTCATACACCAGATAGATGGGAGAAACAAAATCCCGATTTTCGTTCGTGTTCTATGCACGTAGTAAAAATGAACCTTCGTCTGCAGCAATTCTGAGCTAATGAAAACCGAATGAGGTTTTAAATCAACCCAAACCGCGGAG
>NW_010224239.1:15653-16138 GCF_000690775.1 Eurypyga helias
CCAGCCGCTAAAGGCTCCTCGCAGAACCCTGAATAATTTCATTAGGTTTTGAGCAAGGCTGTTGCCAAAACATTCATTACTGCAGAGGTGGGGGGGGCGGGGGCAACGGGGTGTTTGAGGGGCTGATGTCACAGACAGTTGCATCTTTCTCTTCCCTTTCCAAAGTTTCGAAGGGCTGGGGTTCATTTGGTGGTGTTGGTACATCGCTCATACGGACCGGAGTGCCCGGCCCTGCCTGATCACTCCTTGTGGAAGGGTCCCTCCTGCACAGCCCCTAAATCATGTCTGAGCACGACATAATTCTCCCATGTGCCTGGTGACTTCCATGTATTTGATCAGTTCAGATTCCATAAAAATGTAAATAATCAAAGCCCTTCTGCTATTATTTATAACGCCTCACTCTGGGCTGTAATTTATGTCTTAATTTCGGCTGCAAGTTTCTGAAGGGAGGGGAAAAAAAAGATTAATAATCAGATGTGTGGCTG
>NW_010224239.1:16406-16771 GCF_000690775.1 Eurypyga helias
TGCGTCAAGGCGCTCCTCCCCCCTCGCAGAGACCCTTCCTTCTGCCCGTCTCTCCGTGCACTCGTGCACGTCGCACCCCGTTAGGGGATGTCGCAGCAGCCTTAACTGGGCTCTGTGGGGAGCAGAGGGGTGGGCTGGGGTGTTAAGGACCAGTCACATTCTATTCCCAGAGGGAAAGGAGGAGATGAGGAGCACGGGGCTGTTCCTGGTGCTGTGCCAGCAGCTCTGGGGCTGCAGAGGGACAGGACTGCATGGGGGGTGCTGAGACCCGACAAACTCATGCCACGTGGGGCTGCCTGGGGTGCTGCTTCACAGCCCCATGGGCCGTGGCTCAGATCTGCCTGGGGACAGAGTGGCTTGCCAGC
>NW_010224239.1:16827-17542 GCF_000690775.1 Eurypyga helias
TCCCATCCCGGGGGGCCAAGCTGTGCCCCCCGAGGGGCGGGAGCAGCACTGTCTGCCGGCAGTGCCAGCTCTGCCGCACTGGGCAGGGGGCTGGAAGCTGGCCTGGCTCGCTGCCGGCTCCTCGGCCCGTTAGCTCCCTGTTAAGCACCGTATCTGATCCAGACGCAGCATTGGGTGCATTTCTCTGGGAATAAGGTCCTGCTTAACACAGTCTGTGATTGCTTTTTTAAACCCGTGCAGGGAGGATCAGCTCCTTCATCCACTGATAAGGTATCAGGTGACAGTGGGATCAGCATCCACCACATAAATCTGCAACTAATCCTTCGGAATCAATATTTTTCATTAAGAACCTGTGAGAGTTGGGCCATTATAGGGAAAAATCTGTTTATGTTGACACCCTGATGAAGTTATTCAGTTCAGGGGCTTAAGTCACTGAAAGGTAATAAAGAGCAAAGAGCGCAGCGAGATGGAGGTGCGGGTTATGGGAGCCTGTGACGGGAATGGAGGCTTTATTGCGGGAGAAATTACCATACTGATTTACTGGGGAGTTACGGGACTTGTATAGGGCTGGCGGCACTGCCCAGATGTCACCACTGGCAGGGGACACTGCCCAGGTCTTCCCTCCCACGCCAGAGACCCCCTCTCACACCCTCGCTGTGTCGTGGTGTGCCGCGGGCTTGCTTTGGCCTCCAAAGGTGATGGGTGCGGGCCGAGA
>NW_010224240.1:0-7294 GCF_000690775.1 Eurypyga helias
GGGGGCAGGGGCGGGAATGGGGAAATAAAGAAGAAAACCCACACTTAAAGCCTCCACTGACATTCTGATCGCTGAAGTGAGTACACACACAAAATGAGCCAAACAACATTTCTGAACAATTCAGCAATTAATAGATTTTTTTTTGATTATTATTATTTTTGGAGGGGATAGCAAATATGAACATTGATCTTGGTTTTCAAAGTGTGGTACCAATATGCCATCGTAACAACTCAGAAGCTATTCTACTTAAAGACATTCTGAATAAGAATGAAAATAGGAATGTACAAATCTACAATTAAAATATGGATCATTCCAACAGCATTTCAACAGTTCAGAAACATTACAGCATGTCAAAATACTAACAGTTTTTAAAATCTAGCTTAGGTATCCATACATCCAATGGTGGTAGCCTACTAGACCACTTTTCCCTTTTTTTTTTTTAACAGAGAATTTAATGGTGACTTTTAAATTTTTATGCAACCAGTTATAGTACCTACATATGCAATCTGGTATTTACCCTAAAAGATATAAATGCAACTCACAATTTAAAGCATCGTTATTTAAAGTTGAAATGGCCATTTCTTAATGGGCGCAAACGCGATCCCTGTTTGCAACCTTTCCTTGAAGGCAAGTAAAGAGCTGTAGGTCACTGCCCAGAGCCATCCCCCTGCTCCTCATTTCACAGACTTTGAATTCTGGGATATCTTTGAGCATATATGGGTCCCATGAAAACACTGAGCAGCCCAAAAGAGCCAAGAGAAAGCCATATCCCTTCACCAACCAAGGAGACTGATCAGAAGAGGCAAGTACACCACGTCCATAGCGCATCTGCCTGAACCCCACCTACAGCTCCCACATCCCTGGGAACACACAGCACTGTGGCTGCACCAGCATCCACATAAAGCTGCTGGGAAGCAGAGCTGGTTTGAGGATTTACAGCCTCGCACAGCTTGCAAAGCTACATGCAATTTTGATCTGAGACACACACCTTCCCCTTCATATTCCCAGCTGTGGCAACACAAGAATAAGAATCACAAATTCCGGAAACTTAGGTCTAAACTTCCTGTCTGAAGAAAATCTCAGCTTGTTGGTTGGTGGTTTGGGTTTTTTTTTTAAACAGAGAGGAAAACAAATGCCAATCTGTCAAGTGTAAAGACAATCTAAAGAGGTTTTGTTTATCTAATTGCTAGGCAGAACAATAAATGAATAAAAAGCTGTAGGAAGTCCTTATGACTCTGCAGTATTTCTGCTGGTAATGCAGAACAAGTTTCATTCTTGCTATTACTCCTAATCAACAAAAGCAATGGAAAACGTTATCAGTCCTTTTATATTTGATGAAGAGATTGTTGTTCTTTAAGAAAATCTTTTTAAATATTCCTCCAATTCCAAACAGTCAGATGACCACAAAGTCATGTGCTGGCGGTACCTCTACCCACCAGCCCATTCATCCCTAACGTAAAGGCCACTGGAAAGGCGACCCATTAGTCTGTTGACTTAAATACTGTTGTTTGCAGCTTGTTTTGGTTTTTTCCCACCCCAGATCTCATATCTTAAGTGCTAAAAGGTTTTGTTTTCTATACTTTCAGTATTCCAAAAAAATATACAGACATTACAATCTGCGAGTCTTGCCAAGAATGTCTTTTGTGTTCACAGCTTCAGTGTTGATGAGAAATTTTGAACATTAACAGTACAAAGTATGATTTAAACCAAAGCATAAATCATAAATGTTAAAGTAATTTAAACTAGCGAACTGGAAACCTTGATTTAAATAACTTCATTTCGCAAATATAGTTCTCCTAAAGAACTATTTGCTTTCAGTGGTTGTTAGTTCTTGCTGAGTTAGTAAATAAACTACATGTATCCAATTAAATGATTATGAAGCCTAATACAGTCTAGATAATTTATTTTTTACATATTATTAAGTAGACAATTTACTAGGCAATTTTTTTTAAACTATGATGCCTAAGTGCTTCAGAAATATTTAATAAGTCTTAACGCACCTTTTATGATGATTATTCCCACTGCAGAGAAGGATAACCCAAAACAAGAGATAATTAACAAGTTTTGACTCCTTCACCAGATTAAACCAGCTCTAAGATAATATGGTTGATCTCCACTGTAGCAACTATCTGTTGCACATAATTTTTCACTCTGACATAGCAATCATAATAATTTGCAAGCATCACTAAGACAACAATTAGCAGTAAAACCCTAGGAGGCAGCAGCAGAAGGCTGGACTACATATCTGTACAAGAACGAGGAGGGTTTGCTGGGTAGTTTCACCAAGATGTAACACACTGTATTATTTTTACTGTGTCTTCTAAAATTCAGATGTAAAGACAAACAACAGCATAGCCTGCAACTGTTTCTCACAACAGCACAGCTTGCTTTATACCTGGCCTCAATTATTTTGCCATGAATAATGATGGCAAAAATAGCAGTGAGCACTTAGATCGCTTCCAGAGCCCAACCGAATCATCACACCATACTTTCCAAGTTGTACAAGGTCTAGTTTGAGTATTCATCTGTTAATATTGCACCTCAACATCTGCAGGATGTTGTGCCAACAGCACTTCCTGGGAATGTTTCAGAACAACCTCCATGTACCAATTACTGCATATCCCGACATGCCAGCTAGTTTGAGACCTTACACACTGCACAGTTTCTGCCATGAGGGACACTGCCAGATCTAAAATGTTTACTAGCCAAGGTAAGTGATATATGAAAAGTGGGAGAACTGGTACAGAATCATTTTTAAGATTTTTCACAGTCTCTCACCATTGTGCCCATTTTTCACTGGTATGAGAAACTACTTGTGCCCCAAGTTGACCATGATAGGAAACAGAATATTTCCTAAAGCACCTTCCAATCTTTCCCAAGTCACCCCTTACCAAGGAGGAGCATCAACCTCTCTCACGCTACTATGTCCTCCTGTAGACTTGCCTTTGCTATGATGGCTTACAAAAATTTTACCAGTTACACATCAAGAACCATCCCGGAACTTTGCCAGGAGGGGTGGAGGCATACCAAGTGCTGCAGGAAAATAAAACAGTGAAAGACAGAGTGGAGCATGACAAGGCAAATTTGGTAGATGTAACCATATAAAATGGCAACTCTTCCATTCTGCCTGAGGCCCCAGACAACATTAAGGGGGTGACCATTAACAGATATGTAGAGGAGGAAGGTCTCAAGGAGACAGCCCATCACTTTGATGATGAACCCCTGTGATGGTCTTAGTTGGGGTAGAGTTCATTTTCCCCACAGTAGCTAGGATAAGGCTATGTTCTGGATTTGTGCTGAGAAGAACACTGATAACACACTAAGTGTTAGCTAAAAAATGAAGTTTAGTTGTTGCTAACAATGTTTCTATCAAGTCAAGGACTTTCAGTTTCTGGTACTGCACCTGTGTTACCGGCTTCTTCTCTACAAGCTGCGTGGAGACACAGCCAGGACAGCTCACCCAAAATGACTGAAGAGGTACTGCATTTCAGAAAACGTCATAGTCAGTATGTAAGTTGGGGGGAGTGGGCCAGGGGTCTCGCTCTTGCTCATGGGGGTTCTCCCTCTAGGTCTGGCTGTTGCTGCTTGGGGCCTGGCTGGGCATCAGTCAGCCAGTGTTGAGTAATTGTATCACTTATTTGCCATTATTTTCATTACTTATTATCAGTAGTAATATTAGTATTGTCAGTATTATTGGTATCATCATTTAATTTCTATGCAGTTATTAAATTGTTCTTAACCCATGAGTTTCCTCGACTTTTCTCTGATCGTCCTCTCCATCCCTCTGCGGGGAGGGCAGCGAGCAAGCTGCACTGTGGTGCTTGGTGCTGGCGGGGGTAAAAGCACAACTACCCTACATCTTGCAATGAGATGGGAGAATCCAGCTGGACCTTGCAAGTCCCCACCTTCAGCTTCAGGAAAGACAGTGCTGTTCTCTAATATAAACTGTAACAGTGTGTGCCAGACCACAAATCCCACCCCAATGGCATGCCACCCATGACAGCCTCTTTGCCTACGCACGAGCTTGGGAATTAGAGGGCACGAGGAGAGACCACAGGGAGTGAGAATGGAATGAGCCAGTTAAGGGTCATGGATCTCGCTGCTCTTAAGCAAGTCACCCTCCTAAAACAAAACTGAAAGAAGGTTTTATATTTAAAAACACCCGCATTTCCTGCTCGAGTTTCCCAACAGTACATACCAAGCAAATCATTTCACTGCCCTGGTTGCCCATCCACAGCGCAGGCTCCGGTCCACCCTGCCCTGCCACGATGCTTTAGACACCAGGCTGCCAGTTTGCGAAGCGAGGGGGCTCCGACAGGAACGCCGGCCCCGAAAGGCAGATGTTGTGTAAATTCATATTTCATAAACACAGGTAATTGTGACAAGAGGGCTATAAAAATCCTTGTACCACTTAAATTATTTCTCCACTTAGAGCAACTCTACCACCAGAAAATGCTACACATTGCACTTTATACTGAACTGGCAGTGCTTAGTGATAACATTACAGCTCTATTAAGTAACAGATATAAAAATCACAGATCTTTAAAAACAACAAATTAATTTTTCTGCCATCATCACCATAACCATTTAAAAACAAACATGCCATGCAATTGTCATTAGAAGTTTTCCAATCTAACACTGCATGTGTTTAAATATGAAAATGATACTTTTGAAATAAACATTGCTGCTATCAGGGAAAAGTGCCACTCTAAATCGCATCGCTATTAAACAGAAACTACTGTAAAGAGTCAGTAATCCCCCACACTTTACCACGGAAATATTCTCTCTCCATCCAGCAAGGTCACAACAAAGGAAAAACCCAAAAAAATCAACAAAACAATTAAATGATACCTGCTAAGACTATAATCCTTTGATTCAGACACATAGGTAGGTAAGAGATAGGCAATTCAGGGACTGTCTTCTAATAAATTTAGGATTTATGCATTTACTGATGCTGATCCTTTGGTAATCTATGTTTAGCAGATTCGATGTACCCATAATCTTAGTACATACTGGAGTCTAAGTTGTTATCCAACTCATACAAATAGGAATAAAAAAAAAAAACCACCAACCCCCACAATTAATTGAGTTTGACTTTTTCAAGCCTGGGTGTTTTATGTTAGGTTACATAGAAAAATACATATTAAGAGCCTTTTATCTGTTTATATTTGGAAAATATTTTTTTACATAACAGGCATCACCTTTAGATAACAGTCAACACTTATTAACATTTACTAATTTAAGTGCAAGAGTAAGAAACAACAACGTTTTCTTCAGCTCTGTGGGGCCACTGGATCTGCACGTGGTACCAAGACATGTCATCTGAGGCTGTGTGGAAGGGAAAGAAAAGACTTCATCTGCTCTCTCTCACCTGTCTGGGTGAGAAAACAAGCAGGAGGCGTGGAGGGGTAATTCAGTTCTGTGGCACTCACGTCATCTTTCATATTTCTGTTACCACCACAAGCAGGCAACACCTGCCAGCCTGGCTGCAGCTTGTTTACACACCATCAGAAATCAGTATTTGCTATGTAGGCTAAGCTAAGGAAGTCTCAGGAGGTATCACCGAGGCATGGACATGATTTTGTCTGTTTTCTCAAGATGCTAGAAAAAGTTTATATAGAACATGAAAATTATGCATGCCGTTATGTAATGAAATCAAAACACAGCAAGATGTACGTAGGTATTTCTAATTTTAAAAAGTAGTTACTGAACTGTAGCTGGGTTCATTTTAAAAGCACTTATCACTTGTATAGATAGTATTTATTTCAAAATAAAAACTACTTTATATATAGCTATCTCCATTTCCCATATACTTCAGTATTTACAATCAAACATAATACACTGTTAAATTCCATGTAAACTGCCTAAATATCTATCATTTTAGACAATTCAAGGGATTTGGGTAGATAATGATAAAATGCAGGTATGGAGGTTTTTTCCTAGGAGCTGACAAATCACCTGAGGTGCAACAGGTGTCGTTTCCGTTCATCCTTCTATTTTATAAAAAGGATCACACTGGCAGAGTCTCTGGGTGGCCAGGCTGCCTGCGCACCCACGGGTGCACGGGCGAGATGTGAGGAACCAGGGAGCTGCAGCAGTGCAGGCCCTCCAGCTGCTTACCGGGAAAAACCTTTCCTGCTTCCTACGGCTTCAGGCGACCAACAAAAAAATGGAAGTTTTTAGGCCTAGCAATAGGCCTGGACCCAAAACCATCCTTCTGCCAACAAGGGGTTAACAGCACTGTGTCGATCACACTGACAGCACCACTGATTTTAACCCAAATTTCTATATGGGGCACCTCAAAGGTTCAGTGGCAACTGTATGGAAGAGAAGCATGGATGCTCTAATTTTTAACCTGCTCAAATCAGGTATCAGTACCTAAGATTTCCACTGTTCACTTATCTGACAAAAACGATCATGCAGATATATTACAGTTTCAAGTACTGCCTCCAGCTGGGGATGCTACTCTGCATATTTAAACTTCCAGCTGACTGCTAGACGGCAGAGAAAGCACGCAGCCCAATCCTAGCTGAAACCTTACTCGGAGAAAATGTCACAGAGAAAAGTTGCAAAATCTGTCAGAACATTTTTCTGTCGTAAAGCATATCTCAACCAGAAATAACTTTTGCCATGAAAACCATTAGGAAACTCAGAACTTAAAGAGGTGGATGCAGTTTTAATACGAGATGAAATCTACAGAAGGAATATAATAAATATGGATGACTGTAAAACGCTTCATAAAAAAAGAGATAAGATTAGACATACTGCAAAATAATACCGAGCCAAATTTGTCCCTGAACCATATAACAGATTTATAAGGCAAGATAAAAATGGAGAGGCATTTCACTTTATATTTGTTATTTTAGATGTAAACCAAATAAAATATGTTCAGATAACAACACATAATCACATCCGGTTCCAATTAGCTATAATCTCAGACTGAAAAGGTAATTTAGTAATTCAGTATTTAGCGGATCCGCAGAAATAACTTATGGGCAGGATCCAGGATTTTCAGCAGGGATCTGACGACAGCCCGAGCCGATGCCCGTTTACTTTCTGCAATTCAACACACGCAAGTCTCAATTGTAACACTCGAGACACCCGCAGCGCGAACTCCCCACTCCCCGTCCGGAAAGTTCATTTTAGCCCACGGCCACCCGACCCCGCGAAGCACCCGCAGAACGGGCACGGGGATCTGCGGCACCGGCAGACCTCCGCACGCTCCCAGGGAAACCCGGAGCCCGAAGACGGCAGCAGGCAGCGGCGATAACCACCCCAGTTTTAAACAACCATT
>NW_010224241.1:0-658 GCF_000690775.1 Eurypyga helias
TTGGGAGGTGGGGAAATGGGGAGCAAAGAGAGGGCTGGGAAGAAGGGGGCGTGGGGGGAGGGTGTTTTAGGAATTGGGTTTAGTCCTCCTCTCTCCTCTGACTGGTAATAATTTCCCCAAATCAAGTAACCTTGCCCGTGACGGTGATTCCTGAGCGACCTCCCTGCCCTCGTCTCAACCCACACGCACGCTGCCGTACTTTTCTACCCTCCCAGCCGAGGATGGGAGAGGGGGGGGACGGGTCGGCTTTGCGGGCACCCGGCCCCCAGCCAGGGTCACCCCCCGCGGTGGCCTCGCAAACGAAATGCCTGGCAAAGGAACACCCGGGAATGCCTGCGGAGCAGGCTCTTCTGCCCACAGTACCTAATTCGCTTGGGTCCTGAGCCAAAGGCTTGGCCTAAGGAGACCGAGCGCTAGTCAGGACCATCGGAGTCGAAGTGAGGGACGTAACGGGAATCCAAGCCCTTGGATCCCGGTATTGGGTCTATTTTTAGAGGGGCAGGCTTCAGCAGGGCCAGGGAAGTACCAGATGGCCAGGCAGGGTCCGCTGTGCCCTCACGGAGGGACAGGGGCACTGGAACAGAAGTGTAGGGTGACAGGCACCGAGAGCACATATGTTCACACTGCTCAGAGTGCAAAGATGCACGAAATCCTGCTG
>NW_010224241.1:703-939 GCF_000690775.1 Eurypyga helias
GAGAGCAGCATTCCCAGGAGGGAATCGCGCCTCTGTGACAAGCTGCCCTCTGAAGGGCGCTGTCCTGACACCCAGCCAGGAGAGAGGGTCACGAAGAGTACAGAGGGGAGGCTGGCAGAGAGACCCGTCCCCCTGCAAAAGCTCATTGCCAAGCTGGGAAACCCACTGCCAGCACAACCAACCCGGAACCTGGTGCCAGCTACGCAGAATGGAGAGTCATGGAATGGTTTGGGTGG
>NW_010224242.1:0-967 GCF_000690775.1 Eurypyga helias
GCCGGAGTTAAACCACGACAATACAGATACAGATTTTACAAGGAGTAACTGTGTTGTATTTTTCTCTCAGAAGTTTTTGCTGTCTAGTAATCTTACCTCTTACTTCAGCAGTAAGTAAATAGATCAAATACTGCTGGTGCACAGTACTGGATAAAGTTAAAGAAAATCTCTTGGTTGGCAGGCCTGTCTGCCTCTGGATCAGTGTCTCATAGATATAGCAATATAGATTATTAAACACATAAAATAGGATCTCCTGGTTATTTGAGTTTTATATTATCAAAGCCTTTCAAAATACTTAGTTTGGGTAGTAATACTTTTGTTCCTAGCCAATGATAGTAAACCTGCATGGGACTGGACCTTCATAGTGCCTTCTGTTTTGGTAGGTAGCTTTCACTGCACTGAGCATGAGGCTGTGATAAGGAAGTGATAGCAAGTAATTTCTGTGGAATAATCACTGCTTTTTCACAATTACTTTCACAATTACTTTTAGGATCTTCAAAGTAACTCATTTGACTTGATCTTATAGGAACTTTGCTTTAAAAAAGTGAGATCTCCAGTCATTGAGAAGGTATATCCTCCTAAGAATACAATCCATAACTTGCAAAAAGGCCACTGTCAAATGGAAAGGGCAAAGTTGAAGTAGGGAGAGGAGTGATTTTTGCCAAGCTTTACTAAGATACTAAAGCACTGAATCTGAACTCAGTGAATGTTCTTTTGAGGCAAGATCCAGTTCACCTATGTAAGTAAAATAAAAATGCAATATTTGAAGTCAAACTCTATTAGAATTTAAGAAAAAGTAGAATTTAACCTAAACTGTACAATGAACCATTAAGCTAAGTTTACTACTTGAGGTAGTAAACACACTTGTTTGTTTTAATGGCATAATAGAATCGTTGTTTGCATGCTCTCTCTTGCCACTATCTCTAGAGTTTTAGGCACTTCACGTGCGGAAACAAACCCTACAACT